>NC_136645.1:1826109-1843609 GCF_949748355.1 Melanostigma gelatinosum
TTTTGTATCATCTTCATGTCGATGTGTGTATACATGTGCATGGGAATAGATGTGTGTGCATTTATATTCCCCAGCTCTACAAAACAAAAAGCGCTGCGAACACCCTGTCTGCTGTTCTCTGATTCATCAATCACGCTGCCACTTTAATTTATGTGCCACTTCTGGTTACACTGCCGTTTATATTGGAGGGGGGGGGGGCGTATATCACCATTGTGCAGTTCTGTTGAGAAGTGGCTTCTGTTCGTGGCGGACATATTGCTTTTTTAAGCCTCGACGGGCAAAGACAGACGTATCAGCTGAGCAGTAGATTGATATGAAAGTCAAAAGTAGTTTATTCCAAAAGCAAACAACAGCGGCAAAGAATTATTCCTAATTACTACAAAATGATTCTTTATTCCATTTCCAAAGACACACGTAGTACGGACCTGATGCTTCAGCTTCTTCTGGAAGTAAAGAAGTCGCAGCAGGAAAGAAGCTGCTCAAAGTGAACGCCGCTGCGTCGTGAAGCTCTTGACCCACTTCTGTCCGTGTGCTGCAGAATCAGGCACCGCAGGTCAACGGTTCTAAGCTGAGGGGTCACGCAAGTCACGGCTGGACCAGGTCAACGTGAGGTCATTTCCGTTTGGGGATTCCAAGCTATTCTCATCCGTCACATAAGGCAAGCTATCAGACCTCTTCCAGCCAGAGGCTGTCTGAGGCCCTGCTGTCACAGTGATGCACAGCAGAAGTTGAGATCTGCTGAGAGACTGCTGGGGGGGGGGGGCTCATACAGCTCTCGCTCCACTCACAAGATCGTACACAGTTCACGCAAGGTTTTCCAGGATACTTTCTAAATGTATGTCATTAGCTCCTTAAAAGACATATAAGCCACGAGATACGTACGGTTTGAGCTCTGAACTTGATGATAATTCGTTTTTCATGTCATGCAAAGTCTAAGAAAGAGGATCGAACGCAGCCCAGTCGCCAGACAAGTTATTGGCACTTTTTCGTTTCTGCAAAGCGCGGGACACATTACGTAACGTAACAAGTGCAACGCATCCACGGTTTGTGGAAACGTACAATGACAACATTCTTCCCGCCGACTGGGCAGTTTCATGAACGTTTTATTCATTTTAAACCTTCATAAAGGTTTTATCCATCAAGTGTTTGCTCTTGAAACACAAACCCCTCAATACAACCACCACTGTGTTGGTGACAGCAGAGCACTTGCATGAGCTGGTCTGTGTTGTGTCATATCTGCTCATGCGTTCTTGTTGGCTGTGATGCTTGCTGGTGATCCTCGAGCAGAAGAAGCCGTTCCCTGATGACTTTCCTGAAGAAACTTTACGACTCAGGCGCAGTAATCCCTCCAGCCTGGAAGGCGCTCTTTCCAGAGCGTGTGTGCTTTGTTGTGACAGTTTAACCTATGTGAACAGAGTGATGCAATAAGCCAACCTGCTTTATTGACTGTGTGAATCACAGTCAGCCTTGATTCAGTGTAGCTACATGCTACGCGCTAATCTCCAGAGTATAACTTGATACAGGCGGAGCAGATCTCCCCACCCTGCTCCGGGGATCTTTATCTCTGCAGCACGATTGAATTATTTCTCCTCTCTCCTGCTCAGTTGGAGGAATTGAGTTACAGTGACCGTAATGCACAACAACAGACTGCTTGTGTCACAGACCTGTGTCGAGAGAATAGGAGCACAACACATAGCTAGATGCTAATTTAGCAACAAGTGTCTGTTAGAAATGACAGCGCAAACAAAAAACAACACGAGCCGAGGAGAAGATTCCCCTTGTTCTTTCAACAAAGACATTTACACAATGGCTTCCAAAGTTAAGAGGATTGTGTGCAGCCTTATTGATTTTTGTAGCAGTGTCCGGGAGATGGCGCCGAGAAAATGAGGTCTGGCTGGAAGGTTTATGTCCCGCCACAGCGAGGAGGAAACGTGAGCCGAGGATTCAGCCGGCCTTTTATTGTAAATGTGCTCCCTCTAGATGGACTTAAAGTGTCTGTTGTCCTGGCTATAGGAGGGGAATTAAATATGAAGGGTATCAGTAAATGGGCAGGAAGACTCCAAACGAGTGCTTAGGGACAGTTTCCCATTATTGTCATCTATTATCTGGGACAGATAGCGATGCCGGCCACCGAGCCGTCGATTGCGATCCGCTGCCCGTCGGTGGCCGGCAGACAGGTTATGGGTTATGTGAAAACAAAGTAGCAGCGTTAACTGTTAGAGGGGGATAATTTGGGCCTACTTTACACTGCGATCAAATACAAAACATTCATAATTGATGCGAGTGCGAGACAATACACCAGAACGGCACAACGGGGCCTCCAGATCGTGATTAAAGAAGCAGCTGATGTTTAACTTCTGTGAGCATGCTGTACACAGCGCATTACAAGCACACGCCTGTGTGGATGGGATGATTTGGTGTTGTTAGTAGAAAGCACAATTCAGAATTGTGGGAAATCTGACGTATAAATCCCCGTCTAGTGGCGTGAGATTAGGATTGCTGAAAGCATCCTCCACTTCAGCGCCACGCTGCTGTAGTTTAGAGACGAGCTTAGTTCTGGGCTCACCTCTGCGTGGACCGCTGTAAAGCGCCGGTCTGTACACAGACAGTCACTCTGAATAATAGACCTGCAAGCCCCAAATGTCAGCCCTTTAAATCACACGCAGTCCAGCACCGGGTCCCAGAGAGACAACGCTTCAGCACCGCTTAAACTACAGACGCCATTTATTATGCGTATGTTTATGCATCACTAAGGAGACCTCACATTCCTGCAGCCTGGGAGAGAGAGAGAGAGAGGGGGGGGAGAGAGAGAGAGGGGGGGGGGGGAGAGAGGGGGAGGGGGGGGAGAGAGAGAGAGAGGGAGGGGGAGAGAGAGAGGGAGGGGGGGGGAGAGAGAGGGAGAGAGAGGGGGGGGGGAGAGAGGGGGAGAGAGAGGGAGAGAGAGGGGGGGGGAGAGAGGGGGAGAGAGAGAGAGAGAGAGAGAGGGGGGGGGGGGGAGAGAGAGAGAGAAGGAGAGAGAGAGGGGGGGAGAGAGAGAGAGAGAGAGGGGGGGGAGAGAGAGAGAGGGGGGGGGGGAGAGAGAGAGAGGGGGAGAGAGAGGGAGAGAGAGGGGGGGGAGAGAGAGAGAGGGGGGGGGGGGAGAGAGGGGGAGAGAGAGAGAGGGGGAGAGAGAGAGAGGGGGGGGGGGGAGAGAGAGAGAGGGGGAGAGAGAGGGAGAGAGAGGGGGGGGGAGAGAGAGAGAGGGGGGGGGGGAGAGAGGGGGAGAGAGAGAGAGGGGGAGAGAGAGGGGGGGGGAGAGAGGGGGGGGAGAGAGAGAGAGGGGGGGGGGGGAGAGAGAGAGGGGGGAGAGAGAGGGGGGGAGAGAGAGGGGGGGGAGAGAGGGGGGGAGAGAGAGAGAGAGGGGAGAGAGAGAGAGGGGGGGGGAGAGAGAGGGGGGGGAGAGAGAGAGAGAGAGAGCGAGGGGGGAGAGGGGGGGAGAGAGAGGGGGGGGAGAGAGAGAGAGAGGGGGGGAGAGAGAGAGAGGGGGAGAGGGGGGGACAGAGAGAGAGAGAGAGAGAGGGGGAGAGAGAGAGAGAGAGGGAGAGAGAGAGAGAGAGAGAGAGAGAGAGGGGGGCGAGGGAGAGAGCGAGACAGGACAATTGGAAAGAGAGGAAGAACAAGAATAGGAAAGAAAAGTGTGAAGAGCTGCACCCAACATGTCTCGTTGCTTCATATTCTGAACTGTGATGCATATGACGATGAATTTAGATTTGCTGTTACTTTTATAAACACCTGACTGTACCAGTGAGAATTAAATGAGACATAACTTCATTCTGCTGTTTGAACAAATCAAATGTAGGCATTTTATGAATAAGTATAGTCAAGCATCCAGACTGTGCACTGATCTGACACCACGTCATCATCAGCTACAGGAACAACAGTAACACTGTCACTCTCTGCCCGGTCGCTACTGAGCATGTGCAAACTAGTTCTACGCACGTGTAGTTAAACACTCTTGTATTTTTCCTTCATAATGCTTCATTGTAAACAACAAATCTGTGGAGAAACCAAAAGGAGGAGAGCTAGTTAACGTTAGCTGTTAGCAGCCGATGGGCGTGCTGCTAACGGTCCTTCTGGGCTAACTGGAGGAGCTAACAGCTAACAGCTAACAGCTAACAGCTAACTCTAGGAGGTTGCATTACATTCATGCTCTATCAAACAAATACAGTTGTTTTTACAGTAAAGAACAATATCCAAAGATATTAGAGAGGGAATTATGACCTGTTTACCTTCTTAACACGAGCAGCTTAAAATACATAATTAAAGCTACTAATGCCAAGATTTATATTTCATAATAAATATTTATAGAGAAATAAAATTATGTGTTTCCTACTCATTTGGATTGTGTGATGACTATGAATAACTAATACCAAGTTTAGAAATTTGCAATCTTTGCCTTCGGGGAAATTGAAGTTTATATATATGTGTGTATATATATATATATATACAAATATACACTAACTAACCATATCCCCCAAACAATATATATACTATTAATTTTTTTAATGCACTTATATCTTATCGTTTCTCGGTATTAGCTGATAAGCAAGTTTATATCGAATCTGTTTTGGGAAGGAGGAAATATTATGAGAACGTTTCTGACCATATGGAGACGTTAAGATGCACAGTGATGTCTAATGGTATCTGAGCTTTATATTCGTACAATCACATCTGAGCCAGAAACAAACAGTCAGACTACACATGAGTGTCGACGACCTCGAAAGTCCCGCACAGGCTCGATAAAGTCCAAGTGAAGACATAACAGATCTTTACTGAGCGGCCGATAACCGTAGACATACACAATGTGCACTCCTTCAGTCGCGCTATCATCAGGTGTCTACCCAGCGTCAAGCCGCGCCTCCTCTCTCCTCTTTTGTGACGGACACTTAATGTTAACACTCGGCTGACGGTGAATTCCCCGGCGTCCACCAGAAACGTCTGAAGATCAGTCAAAATAAGCCAATCAGGTCTTTCATCCCGGCTCGTTTACAGCCCCAGCGCGGAGATTTACGAGTTCCAGTGAGATGTACAGTTACCCAATATATGTATATGCATGCTTTTTATGAAGCAGGGTGCTTTCACTCTCTCCACTCCACCTCATAAAAGATGGCGCATTCCTAGATGTTACTCAACCAGTTTGCTCGGGGGGGTTTCTTTGTTCCTCTCCAGCCTCGTCTGACTCGACGAAGTAAGAATAAAAAATAAAATAAATACTAGTATTACAATGTAGAAACACCGAATAAGTGTTTTACTATTCATGTAATACACTGCTGTTCCTTTGTGTCACGTTTGTGTTGCATACAAAGTAGTAATACATTTCAAAATACTTTCGCTGCTTCACAACACACCAACTCTCTGCAAATACGTTTGCTAAGCTATCAGATTTTTGTTGATATGAAACAGCATTTTCATGACAAAGGTGTTCAATACACACATGTTGAACACTGCAAAATCCATTATACTCTGGTTCTGCCGAGTGAAGCCAATGCGGGAAACTGCATTCTCTCTAGTGTCCACCAGGGGGCGACTCCTCTGGTTGTATAGAAGTCTATGGAAAATGACTCTACTTCTCTCTTGATTTATTACCTCAGTAAACATTGTAAACATGAGTTTATGTCTCAATCTCTAGTTTCAAGTCTTCTTCAATACAGCATGATGTTCATTTAGTACATTATGGTCCATTTAGAGTCACACAGACCATAAAGCAGGGGATGCTTTAGGGCGGGGCTACACGCTGATTGACAGGTCTCTACGTCACTGCTCCTCAGTCCAGATATGGTCACTTTTGTTTATCGGTTGCAGAAATAACAACATCTCGACGGCAGTATTCCAAGATGGCGACCTGAGAAATCATTGAACTCGAGGTTTCAAAACATCCACAAACCAACGGGTGACGTCACGATGACTACGTCCACTTCTTATATACAGTCTATGATTGTAATATCTATTTCTATGGATATGAAAAAAGGACGTCTATCCCTCACACTAACCAGGACTCCATTCACTCTCACTACTGGACCCCCCTCTGAACACGCTGGCCCACTTTCCCCTCTCCCAGGCTGCTCTCTTCTCCCTCAGGTGCTGTGGGGAGTTTGACAGCAGAGACTGAGGAAACCACATCTCATCAGCTGCTTGGATCCAGCGGGCTGCACTGTGACACACTTCTAGCGGTGGCCAGGACTTCTGACTGGAAGTCCTGGCTCCGACCCTTGACCTCCTCACCACCGCTTACTCCTGAGGTTGCCAATCTAGGACGTTTCCCTCAGGAGCATCTCTAACGGAGCCTCTGGAGAAATGATCAGTTTTGAATACAACCACAAATCCCCCAGTCTAGTTCAACAGCTGTGTGAGTTTTTCTCTCTCTCATGCATGTTGATGTTGATAAAGGAACTGCATTCTTTCACTTTACTTGGAAGGGGAGAAAAGGCATTTAAAAGTCACTTGAATTGGGGCGGCACTGCATTTCACAAGAACGTGCAATCACAAGGCGAAGGGGTTGAGGCTGAGAGAGAGGGGAGAAGTGGGACGCAGCATAAATGCACTTCTACATGTGTCATTTGTCAAACTACTGAAATAATGGAAAGTTATGCTCCAAAATCAGAAATCAAGTGATCGGCGCTCTGGGTAGCAGCAGGGGGCGGAGCTTCAGAGCTACATTGGAGGCAATGCTTTTGCACGACCACGCGCAACGATTCAAACTGGCACGCGCTGCACGAGTTAGTTTCAATGATTTCTTGCTCTGTTTGTTCTAGAAGGTATTTTCAAATATTCTCCAGACATTCCAACATATTTAGTTGGCCGTTTGCAAGTGAATACGTTTCACACAAACCTCCCTTCTGCAGCAAACGTTAGTTCTGGAGCTGCTCTCTTGTCAGGTTGGACTTTTTGACCGTTGCCCCTCAGTGCTGCTCGGCCCGGCTACGTGCACGTCAATACAGAACCTTGCCTGCTCTTAATTGAGACGTATCTGTATCGAGCTGAAATCTACAAGTCACTCATTGAATATGAAAAATGGAGTATGGGAGGGTGGGAGGGAGATCAATGATATGGATCTGCATGTGCAGAGTGAGCCTCCATCCTGTGTGTGTGTGTGTGTGTGTGTGTGTGTGTGTGTGTGTGTGTGTGTGTGTGTGTTGCAGCGTTATTGGACATCTGAATGAGTAATGATGTCATCCCAGACTGTTCAATTACCACCAGCGCTCGTTTATTAAAGAGGGGCTGGAGAGACGGAGGAAGGAGGGCGGTGGCTCTGGTGCTGAGGAAACAGGATGAATAGGTGGAGGAAACGACACATGCGGGATATTCTACTTTTATTCCATTTCATTTCAGGCGCTGCTTTTTACAAAAGAACTAGCAAGACGAGGTTGATTTACCGGATGTGCTGAGGAGAGGCTAAGCTAGCTATGGCCCCCGCTTCATCTGAGAGACTTTTGTGTTTGGATCATTTTAGCTTGTTAGCTAACAGCTATGCATCAATGTCTTGTCATATCTGATTAGCCCAGAATGTAACAGATGAATGTAACAGATGAAGAAGCATTCATCAGCACTTGTAAAGCAGTCCTATGTTAAGATCAACAATGGAGGTGCTGTTAAATTAGACTGCAGGCTAGTTAGCCAGACAGACGTAGGGAGGTCTACTGAGCTGATTTAGGGAGGGCAGAGGACCAGAGGACCAGAGGGCAGAGGACTAGAGGACAGAGGACCAGAGGGGCAGAGGACCAGAGGGGCAGAGGACCAGAGGACAGAGGACCAGAGGACAGAGGACCAGAGGACAGAGGACCAGAGGACCAGAGGACAGAGGACTAGAGGACCAGAGGACAGAGGACTAGAGGACTAGAGGACTAGAGGACAGAGGACCAGAGGACCAGAGGACCAGAGGGCAGAGGACTAGAGGACTAGAGGACCAGAGGGCAGAGGACCAGAGGACCAGAGGACAGAGGACTAGAGGACAGAGGACTAGAGGACTAGAGGACTAGAGGACCAGAGGACCAGAGGGCAGAGGACTAGAGGACTAGAGGACAGAGGACCAGAGGACCAGAGGGCAGAGGACCAGAGGACAGAGGACCAGAGGACCAGAGGACAGAGGACCAGAGGACAGAGGACTAGAGGACCAGAGGACAGAGGACTAGAGGACTAGAGGACCAGAGGGCAGAGGACCAGAGGACAGAGGACCAGAGGACAGGAGGACCAGAGGACTAGAGGACAGGAGGACCAGAGGACAGAGGACCAGAGGACCAGAGGACTAGAGGACAGGAGGACCAGAGGACCAGAGGACTAGAGGACAGAGGACCAGAGGACCAGAGGACTAGAGGACCAGAGGACTCGAGGACTAGAGAAAACATTTTTTTGGGAGTCAGATCAAATTTTTTCTGAGCTACAGCATTGTGAATAAAGACATCAACCAATCACGTTGTGTGGAACGGACATATTCAGAATATACAATATAGAGCTCAACAGCAGGAGGTTTATTACTCTTATCAGCCTTGACAAAGCCGGTGCAAACCAGATTCACCTCTTCGGTGCTTACCCTTCACAATAAAAGCCCTAGACATATACATTTTGTAATTGTTTACCAGAGGGAACTCAGATTCACTCGGAAACTCTGGGTCAATAGGATCTTGGGATCTATTTAAACCCTGTTCTTGAAAAAGTGATGCAACCTTTGCAAATTTGCATCGCTGACGGTTTGGATAGTTTATTGGTAGCGATTCCTGACCTTTGGGTCAAAATATCTTCCCCCCAAACTGTCAAACTCCAGCGACCCCCATGTTCCTAGACAACAAACTACAGAGAGAACTTCTTCTACTCACTCACACACACACACACACACACACTCACTCTCTCTCTCTCTCTCTCTCTCTCTCTCGTCCATCCTGCCTTCTCTCTCTCACTTCTCACCTCCTCTCTTTTCTCACCCTGTCTGTCTGCATGTCTGAAATGCTAAGAAAACATTGTCTCTGTCGGCTGTGCTGAGAATCAGTCAGCAGCTGCTCGCTGATCAATGGGAAAGAAAACAAATCGTGGCCAAAAGGAATTTGGGTTTTGAACTTTCCCCGCTCTGTTCATAGCTCAGCAGCGGTGCCGGGGAGGGAAAGCGGCATTTGACAAATGACAGTTGATACAGATCGTTGTGTATGTGTGCGTACATACATGCATCATGTGTGTACTTAATGTCTGTGAATTTTCTTCATCAATCTGACTGTTGCATATTCTTCTGCAACCATGCATAAGTAGTGTGTGTGTGTGTGTGTGTGTGTGTGTGTCTCAGAGAGAAAGACATTGTAACGAGCTCCTCGTTTGCCCTTGTCCATCTGAACCACATCCTGCCCCAAAATCCCCCCCCCCCCTCACCCCCGCACTCACATGAGTAACCATACAGTGTCGCTCCCCCTCTGTTATGTATACACACATTCATAGATCGGCGAGACGTGCTGACTCATGACTCAACCCCAGACGCTCGCCAACGCCACCGTGTTGTTGTAGTGGTGCCACGGTCCGCGCTCTGTCCCCGCCGTGTCACGGAACCCACATAGAGGCTCTCTTGTTCATCAGGCTTGGGAAAGACCAGAGTTCAAGGCCATCAATAGCTGTGATGTGTAATCTCTCCCCCTCCTTATACGGCTCCACATCCTACCCATTCAGCTTTGAGGAAATTTGGGTTTTTGAAATGGGGATGTTTTATCTGGGAAAGTACCATCGAAAAGAAACTCAATTATTACGATGCTGTGGTTTCTATTTCTGCAGAACTTCAACGTGAAATGAATATGCTTGAAATAATAAAGATACTTGATGGATTAAAGGGGGTCAAATAATTAGCATACGAATTAAACTCAGATTAGACACATTTTATATTTTACTTCATACGAAATGTTCTGATTTTTTGACAGTTTGTTTGCGGCTGTAATGTCTCCTTCTCTTTTGCGCCACAGAAGAAACAGTTTGTAGTTGTGCATGTCCAGCTCTCCTGGTGTTGGATCTGTGACTGAACGGGCCAAACAAAGTCACACAATTACCAAAAAGTGATACAAAACGACCTAAGAAATGCTCAAAATGACTACAGAAATACACAAAACAACCAAAGAGTCACAAAATGACCACAGAAAGACACATCATAACAAAAACGACACGACAAAGAACAAAACAAGGCGAAACCACCAACACTGTGTCTCATGTGAATTAAAGTAAGAAAGAAAAGAGATGCAGCTTCTACTTTATATTCTAACAGTACAAAGGAGCAAGAAACTTCACTTCCCCTTCTAAACATACACACTCAACTCAACACACAAGGTTTGTGTCTGACTGTAAAACACATGTTTGACCCCCCCCCCCGCGGTGGGCGTGCCAGCATCACATCCTACGTGCCACCGAGGAGCCTGAGATGATTAGCCCGAGCTCGTCTCCTGTGCGCTAATTGCCAAACCCAGCCTCACCTTCGCTGTCGTCTAATTAGCCTTAACAGGATGATGATAAAGTGACCGAGTCGGGGCTTTGTTTTAGAAAAGACTGTTCTTTGCCGTGTGGTTAAAATAGCAGAGCGGTAACTTTCTTACAGAAGAATCTAAGTTACTGCTTGAACTTAAAGTCGGTGGATAACAGACATGTAAAGTGTTGAATGAAGAAAAGAGAAGATCGATCAACCGGTGCAACTTTAGTTGTTGTGTTTTTATTATCACACTGTTTCTGATACTGAAATAATAAACATAAACAGGAAGACGTCAAGAGACCAGTGCACGCATAATTTAAAGAATGTGATTAGAAAAAAATAAAACAACGACAATAAAACTTATTTAAAGAAACAGAAGACAGTATTCCTTGATAGAAAATGACCACCTTATGTTTAAATATGTCAAAATAATTTGTAATATTTCCAGATACTTCGACACAGTGAAGATGAGATGAGATAGAACTTCAGAATAATAACGATTACAATAGAAGAATAACAAAAAACAACAGAATAAAAGTATCAACATATATGAAGAATAAAATAACAATAAGTGTAAAATAAATAACACTGACACCATTGCAAAATATAATGCAACAGCAATACGAGTAACGTAAATGAATAAAGTAAAATACAACAACAGAGTTATTAAATAGAAGAGTGAAACTACAAAGTGATAAGAAGTGATGCTGACACACGTGCTCGATGGAAACTCAAATAGAAACGTAATGTTGAGCATGATGTTGAGAGGAAAACAACACACACGTGCAGTATCATACTCTCCTCACTGTATTTTGCCTTTAAGGAGTTAAAGTCATCCTATTGATGAAACACATTGATTTCATTCATCAGAGACATAATATACGGAAAACACGCACAGACGGATTCCTCAGTTCCACGGATCCCCGCTCACATGTTCACATGTTCACATGTTCAAATACGTGTATCTCCTAAATACGTGTATCTACTAAATACGTGTATCGACTAAATACGTGTATCTCCTAAATACGTGTATCTACTAAATACGTGTATCTCCTAAATACGTGTATCTACTAAATACGTGTATCTACTAAATAAGTGTATCTACTAAATACGTGTATCTCCTAAATACGTTGTAGAAGCCAATACTCTGATTTGTGTTTTACCTGTACATTCTATACTTTTGGGGAAATTATGGTCATGCTACTGATTGTACATCAAACCATGCTGGTTATGATTTACTGTTGAACCTGTTGGGACGTTACTGCCAAAATGATTGTGACACAATGATGACGTCAGGGGGCGTTGACTCTTTATGTAGACCTCACCTGAGGACGTGCAGGGGTGTTCGTTCGACTAGAGAGCGGAAGGGCTAACTATTTTTCAACCGCATTAAGCATTACGAAACCGCATTAGGAGACAAAGCGGGCTTTTCTGTTTAAGATCATTTCCATGTATGCTTCTGATGCTGTTCTCGAATAAAATAAAGTTTCGAAGTGACATTACGAGAGAATGCGCGTTAATCGACCGACCGCTCCTACAATAAGTTGAAAAATAGCTCATCAGAACGCCAGTCAACGTGGGCATGAGAGAAGGAGGCCCGGAGTCACGGTCGCTTGGATTGATCTGGACTGCGGCCAGGACGCCATTTCACCGGTACCGTGAGTAAACGAGTGGATGCGCTGTTTTCCGAACCTGGTTACGATCAAACATTAGAGTGACAAAGGAAACGAAGGAAATGTTTGATGAGCAGACAAATAAATCCATAAACTGCCTTTAAATTACGAAACCACTTAAACTATAAATGGCAGGACGCTGATCAATAGCGCTGCACGGAAACGGAAACAAAGCACGGCCGTGCGCATGAAAATAAATAAATAAAGAAGTAACCGAAAAACTAACGAATATTCCAACAAAAGGTGTCGGAATTACTTGGAAAAATTCCCTACAAACGAATATTAAAGGCTAAGAACGAACTGATGGCAGAAGGAAGTGAACGGGCAGTCACTGAAGCCGGTGTTACTGAGATGGACGCCGCACAACAAAGGAAAGCGTTTAAATCACTCAGCGCAACACGTAGAGGGAAACTCTCACACTGTACACGGAAAATGAATGAGATAAAAACAATGATGAAAGACGGTGCTGATGTTGACGATGTTAACGAAGCTGCAAATGAATTTCTAAGACTGCTGCATGAATTTAAAGTATCTCATGAATCTGTTCAGTTATTGCTGCCTGAGGATGTGAGAATGAATGAAACTTTGGACTGGTATGAGCCAAAAATGGCTGATTACGAAGCTTCTATGGCTAAAGTGGATCAATGGTTAACACCTCAGCCGGACCCACAGACTCTTGTGCAGGCTGGGGACAGTGTCTCGCAGATTGGCTCAAGGAGTTCTAAAGGTTACAAAAGGTCCAAATCTTCATCTGTGGTTTCAGCACGCATGAAGGTAGCTGCAGACAAAGCTGTTCTGCAGGCCAGAGCTGAAGCTCTTAAAAAGAAACATGAGCTGGAAACGGAGATGCACCAGCTGGGTTTAAAAATGGAAACGGAGAAGCATCAACTAAGTTTAAGAATGGAGTCTCTTGACTTGGAAGCAAACATTGCTGCAGCTGATGCGAGGCTCAAGGCTCTGGAGGAATTTGAAAATGATGAAGCATCAGAACCCGGAAAAGAAAGGGAAGAACGGATAGATGCATCTGACAAAACGGAAGAAAGCCTAGCACAGCTGGAGTATGCACGGATGGGAACCATACCTAAAACACCATTACAGAGATTGATGCACGTTCGGTACCGACCACTAACTGGAATCACAAGACCGTCTGAACAACAACCAAGAGCAACAAACCCTCACACAAGCAGAGCTGTGGTTTCTGATGGACCACGCAGACGAGGCGAATCCACTCCCAGAAGTGAAATGGCTCAGAGCGTCGATCTCACAAACATTATACAAAGACAGACAGACTTGACGGACCTGCTAGTGATGCAGCAGAAGGAATCTAAACTCCCAAGAAGGGAGGTTCCGGTGTTTGACGGCGATCCTCTCGCTTTCAGGCCATTCATGAAGGCTTTTAAGCACAACATCGAGGACAAAACCAACAGTGACGAGGATCGACTGTACTTCCTGGAACAGTATACTGCTGGACAGCCAAAGGAACTAGTTCAAAGCTGCTTTCACATGAACGCCACGACTGGTTACGAGGAAGCAAAGCGCCTGCTTAAATATCACTTTGGTGATGATTTCAAAGTCATATCTGCATACGTTGAAAAGGCTTTGAACTGGAACCAAATACGAACGGATGATGGAAAGGCACTTCATAGCTACGCCCTCTATCTAAGAGGCTGTGGTAATGCAGTTCAGGACCTCCCATACAGGTCAGAGCTGGACTCGCCATCTAACATGAAAAGGCTTGTTTTCAAACTCCCATTTAAACTTCGAGAGAAATGGCGGTCTGCTGTATGTGACATCACTGAAAGAACACAGCAGAGACCTACATTCCATGACCTTGTTCGGTTTATGGAAAAACAGGTCAGAATCATTCAAGATCCCGTCTTCGGGGATATCCAGGACCCTGCCGGAAGCACAAATGAGAGAATATCCAAAAGAGACTTACCATATATGAGAGCTAGCAGCAAGAAAAGCTTTGCTACGACTGTTGTGCCCAAGACAGAAACCAACAAGAACCCTAATGCACGGGAAGGGGCAGACAGACCAGAGGGCAGTCGTACAGCCATGGACGCTTTCGTCAAGCCCTGTGCCTTTTGTAAAGGAAATCATGTGATGGAAACATGTGAAATAATAGCAAAGATTCCCCACAAGGAGAAAATTGAGCTGCTAAAGAAAAATGGACTGTGTTTTGCCTGCTTGGTCAAAGGTCATATGAGTAAAGAATGCAAGAAACGTCTCGTGTGTCGTTCCTGTGAGAAGAAACATCCCACGGTCTTGCATATAGAGAACTTTACTCCAGGAGGTACCAAGCCAGCAGCTAAGCATGACTCAGACACCAGGAGCAATTACATTGCTAGAGTTTCATCAGCAGCCCAAACAGTGGACAGAACCACAGACTACAAGTTAGCAGTGGTACCTGTAAAGATAAAGGCACATAAAGGCAGCTGTTTGATAGAAACCTATGCGTTTCTAGACCCTGGAAGCACTGCTACCTTTGTCACGGAAAACCTGATGGAACAGTTGTCCGTCCGAGGAAAGAAAACAGAGATCTTACTCCGAACAATGGGTCATGAAAAGCCTGTGAAAACCCAAGCAATAAGAGGACTGGAAGTATGCAGCCTGGATGGCAACAGCTTCATAGAGCTTCCTGAAGTCTTCACACAAGATGCCATTCCTGTCAGTCAAGAGAACATTCCTACAGAAATGGACATAAAAGGATGCTCTTATCTAAAGGGGGTCCAACTAAGAACCATCAAGGCGGAGGTAGGCCTATTGATCGGTGCAAATGTCCCAAAGGCTATGGAGCCACTGAGAGTGATCAATAGCCAAGGGGAGGGGCCCTACGCAGTCCTAACAAGCCTAGGTTGGACTATAAATGGACCACTCTGCAGTACTGCACCTATGGATGAGCATGGTCGACCACAGATAACGTCCAATAGAATATCAGTGGCCAAGCTGGAAGAGCTCCTGATACACCAATATAACCAGGACTTCTCAGAATTGGCCTACAATGAAAAACAAGAACACTCATTTGAAGATAAGAAATTCCTACAAGTGATGAACAACTCAGTCAAAAGGAAAGAAGGCCACTACGAAATACGACTTCCGTTCCGCCAGGATAACATCAGCCTGCCAAACAACAGGAAAATGGCGGAACAAAGAGTATTAAATCTTGCCCGCAGATTCCAGAAAGATGAAGCCTTTCGGAAAGACTATAATGGCTTCATGAGTGATGTCTTGAGGAAAGGACATGCAGAAAGAGTGCCAGAGGAACAGCTCCCTCGGAAAGATGGAAGACTGTGGTACATCCCTCACCATGGTGTCTACCACAAAAGGAAAAAGACAATCCGGGTGGTGTTCGACTGTACCTCCTCATTCCAAGGAACTTCGCTGAATCAGGAGCTGCTACAGGGTCCTGACCTTACGAACACCTTGCTGGGTGTACTCCTCAGATTCCGACAGGAGCCAGTAGCAGTGATGGGGGACATCGAAGGAATGTTCCATCAAGTAAGAATACCTAAACATGATGTGGACTTCCTCAGATTCCTGTGGTGGCCAGACGGCGACACCAACCAACCGCTAGCAGAGTACCGGATGACGGTGCATCTCTTTGGAGCGGTCTCATCCCCGAGCTGCGCCAATTTCGCACTGAAGCGAACAGCCGATGATAATGAAGGAAAGTGTAGTGCTGAAGTTCTCAACACCATTCGTCACAACTTCTATGTAGACGACTGCCTCAAATCTGTCCGAAGCGAGAGCCAGGCAATCTGCCTGGTGAAAGAGCTCAGATCAGTATGCACCACAGGTGGATTTAGACTCACCAAATGGACCAGTAACAGTCGAGCAGTCCTTGCCTCTGTAGCAGCTGAAGAGAGGGCAAAATAGGTCAAAGATCTAGACCTCGACAAAGACAAACTGCCCATAGAAAGGGCTCTTGGCATGCGATGGGACATTGAGTCAGACACGTTCTTCTTCTCGATCACCCCGAAACAACAAGCGGTCACCCGCAGAAGCATTTTGTCTGTGTTGAACTCAGTATACGATCCTCTTGGGTTCATAGCACCAGTCATGCTGACAGGGAAAGGAATACTGCAGGACCTGTGCAAGCTGAATTGTGGATGGGATGAATCGATACCAACTGCTTACACAGAGAGATGGAAGGAGTGGCTTAAAGATATTAACCTGATTTCCAGTCTAAGAATCAAGAGATGCTTTAAGCCACCAGATTTTGAAGTTACTAGAGCACAGATGCACCACTTCTGCGATGCAAGTGAAAGAGGTTACGGGACAGTCAGCTATTTGAAGCTGACCAGTAACAACGGACTACCTCACATGGTGTTTGTGATCGGGAAGGCAAGAGTTGCACCTTTAAAGGTGGTGACAATCCCAAGACTGGAGCTTGCCAGTGCAGTCCTCGCTGCTAGGATGGACAGGATGTTAAGGATGAGAGCTCACCACGCAACTCCTGGCCCATGGGCAGAATCACGGAAATCTTCCCCGACAAAAAAGGACATGTACGTCGAGTCAAGATCAGGACACAAAATGGCACCTTGGAAAGGCCCATCACAAAGCTGTGCCTTCTACAGAACATGACCTGATGAGACAAGTCCCTTTGCCCTTTTTCGTATTTGACACCTGAAGAGACTTTAGTTGAACCTTTTCTCTCTTTTTTCTTATCGTTTTCTCAAGAACTTTTTTTTCGTTGAACCTTTTGCCGAAATCTTATGAACTTGGTTTGCAAAATGGACTCGCGGAAACTAAATGGATTACATTTTTTGGCTTATTTTTGAAATTCCATGGACACGTGATAGTCTTGAATATTGTCACAAAGGACTCTTAAGAATAGGCTTCCTATGTATAAATGTATGAATTGCCCTATACCGGTCAATTAGGGGCCGGAGTGTAGAAGCCAATACTCTGATTTGTGTTTTACCTGTACATTCTATACTTTTGGGGAAATTATGGTCATGCTACTGATTGTACATCAAACCATGCTGGTTATGATTTACTGTTGAACCTGTTGGGACGTTACTGCCAAAATGATTGTGACACAATGATGACGTCAGGGGGCGTTGACTCTTTATGTAGACCTCACCTGAGGACGTGCAGGGGTGTTCGTTCGACTAGAGAGCGGAAGGGCTAACTATTTTTCAACCGCATTAAGCATTACGAAACCGCATTAGGAGACAAAGCGGGCTTTTCTGTTTAAGATCATTTCCATGTATGCTTCTGATGCTGTTCTCGAATAAAATAAAGTTTCGAAGTGACATTACGAGAGAATGCGCGTTAATCGACCGACCGCTCCTACATACGTGTATCTACTAAATACGTGTATCTCCTAAATACGTGTATCTCCTAAATACGTGTATCT
>NC_136645.1:1846109-1930639 GCF_949748355.1 Melanostigma gelatinosum
TGAGGCGCTGTGTTCATTCCTTACCTGTACATCGGACCATCCCTCGGGGGGGGAGGGGGAGGGGAAGGGGTCACGAGTGGGGGGTCGGACTCAAGGGATGGGATTTTTTCCAGTAACTCTACTCCTGACTCTTCAGACAACACCAGGGTCCCCCTGGGCATCTCCACCCTCTATCGGCTTTAATTCCAACAAAGGTTCAGTGGCGACGGGAGCTTCCCGGGGCGGATAAAATTATGCTATCGGTTTCCCCGCTCTCGTTTGGGGGGGGGGGGGTCTGAGAACGTCTGGCCTTCCCTGGAACTGGAAGAGAAGTTTGAAGAAAAGTGTGTTTGGAGTCAATCAAAATCAAAGCTGACGTGAAATTAGTTTCTCTCGTGAGTATTTAAATACTTTGATCCGTTGTGTTTCATGGTCGGTTTTAATCCAAGCGCATAATACACCAGCATCGGGGGGTTTGGGGGGGAGGGATCTGGGAGACAGGTTTATCCTGTCCAGCAGAGCAGAGCGCAGTGAATCTTTCTAGGCTTTAACCTCCAGCTTGCCTCGAACAGTGGGGAATCCTCCTCAATCACGATAAGGAGGTCCTCTCAGCCCCACTCATATTTTAACCACCAGCCCCACACCACGGGGCGCTCTGTAACGGCCCGTCAGTGGCTGTAACCTCAGTGCCAAAATTGCTTTTTGACGATGTACCTAGTGTTGTTTTAAGAGCCCCCCCCCCCGTTGTCTGTCCTGCCCTGCCCCCCCTCCCACGAAAATATGATTTAATAATTTTTCTCACTTACTCTTCTCAGCGTGGAGGCAAAAAAGAAAGACAGAGAGGGAAAGTGAGAGGCAGAGAAAAGCATTCCTAAGCGGTGAAGAAGGTTACGGCCGTTATTCCTGCAGAGAGGAGGAGGATAAAAACCTCTCTGCAGTTCTGAACAGGATCTGGTCACCGAAGCTGAAGCCTGGCTGCTCCTCTTGAGAAGTCCTCCGGGGGAGAATCTGAGCAGGCTTTTAATCAAGAAGCAGCAGACGTTGTACAAACAAGAGTCTTCGCTGACGTCATCCTGAAGATCTGTCCCTTTCAAACTCAGCCGTTATTTACGTTCAGTGTAAATTACAGATCATATCTCAAAATGCTGCTCACAAATCTGAATTCACTCATTTGTGCCGCTCAAAGTTTTTTCTCTTTTTTTTTCTCCAAACTGGACCAAAAAATATAGGGAAAATAGGGTTAGGGTTAGGAGAATTTAAAAAATAACCATAACCAGCTAAGAAAAAGACGCCTCTCTATAAGCATCCAGCGTCACGGCCCTTCAGGGAACTCCCTTACTACATACCTTTTATAAGAATAAATCAACTTTTCTGTTTCATGCCACAATCATATTAACACAAGCAAGAGCCGACACAAAAATACTTTTTGTGCCTGTCCTTGTTTGTGCTACTCAGTTTGTCTTTGTGCTAGGACTACTGGGTTAGCTTTTGCGCTACTGGGTTAGCTTTTGTGCTAATGCTACTGAGTTAGCCTTTGCGCTACTGAGTTAGCCTTTGTGCTAATGCTACTGAGTTAGCCTTTGTGCTACTGGGTTAGTCTTTGTGCTAATGCTACTGAGTTAGCCTTTGTGCTACTGGGTTAGTCTTTGTGCTAATGCTACTGAGTTAGCCTTTGTGCTACTGGGTTAGTCTTTGTGCTAACGCTACTGAGTTAGCCTTTGTGCTACTGGGTTAGTCTTTGTGCTCATGCTACTGAGTTAGCCGTTGTGCTACTGGGTTAGTCTTTGTGCTAACGCTACTGAGTTAGCCTTTGTGCTACTGGGTTAGCCTTTGTGCTAACCTTACCGGCCTAGTCTTAGTGCTAACATTACCGGGTTAGTCTTTGTGCTGATACTACAGGGTAATTCGTCGTGCTAACATTACTGTGCCAAAAGCGCTTATTATGAAGGCTGCCGGAATCCATAAACATTCTATAACCGGGTAAGATAACCACACCCCTACTGATCTTTCTTGCGTGTAGATAAATCAAACCAAGCCAGCGCAGCTGTCAAGTTAAACTTCTGCCCAATGTGTCAGCAACAGTCTATTTACACATCCACCAGAAGCAGGATTGTTTGCATTGGAGTTGTCTTTCTCACCAACTGACATCATAAATCCCATATTCATGCTTTTTATTTCTGGTTTCATCGACCCTGTGGCCTACAAATCACTTTTATATTCTACAAATTGATTTGACTAATTCCGCTTTGAGAGTAAAGTTGTGATTGCTGCCTGGATTATGTTAACTTTGACATTGGAGATGAGGGTTTGTATCCTGAGCCATGAGTGGTTTGGGTTTGGGAAACAAAAGCACTTTGGTAACCGTTGGGAAAGGTTGTGGTTTTTTGGGTAAATGACAATAAAGTAAGCACGTCATGTGTCGTGCTTCAAGTCACTTGTGACATTTTCAATATTTAGCCAAGACCACAATCTTTCCCTAAGTGCTGTGAGGCCTAAACATAACCATAAAAGGTCGGGCTGTGCTTTAATTGCTACGAGAATATATTGTAGGCGAAACTAATTCAATATGTTGCCAGTGAATGTTTTGCGGACATATTCCTAACATTTCTGACTTGGCAGAAACATTCAATAACAGCATTGTCTGCACATTTCTTTCAAAATGTATTTGCTGTTGCAAATTAGTCGTACAGAAAAAGAATTTCTGGAGTTGGTCTTCCATCTCCTGGGGAAATCTGTCCACTATAACCCCAAACCACAACCACATCCATTCTCTTCACGGTGGGAGAGCGTTTTCGTTTGTCGAAAACATTTTAAAAACAATTTCAGAACATTTGAGGAGATGAGAAGGAGTCCGTCTGAAACCATCAACTCACTTCAGTCTGTTTAAATAAGTTGGAACGGCAGCTGCCGCCCTTCGCCAACACCCACATCTCTTATCTCTTTGCTCATCTCTCCCCATCCCACTCTCCTCCTTAGGAACATACTGTTCCCACACCCAGCCTGCATCAGCGGTTGACACCCACTTCAGAGCTCTGAAGCACTGTGTACATATGACCACGAGTGGTGTTACTGTTACCAGGGATCACCTTACCCACAGCCATCAGTTATGAGCCTGAGTGTGGGGCGCTGTGCTGCATTCATCACTCTCGCATTTGTCCGCTCCGTCTTGATATCAGATTTCGGTTGAATGTTGAGTTTCCTAGAAAGCAAATGAAGCGCTCTGAAATATGTCATTTCATATTTATTGCTGATTTGATGTCAGCGTGTCCAGTTAAAATGATTTGCTTTAAATAAGTGTCGAAGTGAATTCCTTTTGTATTATTAAAATGATTAAAAACATCACTTACCTATACTTAGTTATTGTGAAGGGGGGGAAATGATTGCACTGACTCTTTAGAAGAAAGCGCTGTTGCTTTAAGAGAGTTACGGAGTCGTGTTGACTGCAGGCTGAAGGCAACATGTGCTCATGCTAAACCGTGGGATCTGTTAATATAAATTGCAAAATGAAGATGGATGGGAGCAAATGTTTGTACCCACATTGTCTGTCTATCGTTACTGTACTTGGTCAGAGCTTCATTTAAAGATGTGTTCATAATTTTTGGGGCTTTTGAAACATGAAATCATGGTGACAGATACACCACTGCTTGTGCCATGTGAAACATCTGGGACCAGCCTCGTGGGTGTCCCAAGAGTTTAAAACAAAACACAACGGAGCAGCGTTTTGTTATCACGCAACACAGACCTGGAATAACCTTCCAGATGATATTAGACTCTGAAACACGTTGAGGTCAAAGATGAAAACGTTGCAATTTTACATTGCCTACTCATCCTCCTAGCTTAGCTTTTAAACAATGTTTTTTATTTAATTTAACTGTGCATCTAAATGTGGGTTTTTTGCTGTTTTTTTATCTTTAGATTTTTTAAACTGTACTCGTTTACCTTAAATGTTGTATTTCTTGTCACTTGTCTGTACATTTGCACCTTTTAAATTGTGAAATGTTCACCTTTCCTGTATTTTGTATTTCCCTGTAAAGCACATTAAATTGTGTGAAATAACTAAAAATAAAGTTGCCTTGCCACTATATCAGCAGCTTATAAAGTTCAATACGCTTATGTGTGTAGACTCTTCTATTCCTGCCATTATTGTCACGATTGTTAATTTGAGTTAACTGCAGTTTCAATAAATGATCTTAACCTTTGTGTGGACTCCCACACAGACAGTTTGTAGTAAAATGGGTCAGATGGTCTCCTGAGGGTCTTTCTGTTTTTACTTCCTGGTTGCACCATGTTCGAGAAGAAGGGGGGGGCAGAATATATTTGTGTTTTTGATTTAATATAATCTGTTATTCTTTGCATGCGTGTTCCCTTCTGGAACTGTATGTGCATCAGCGATGGAAATGATATTCATAACTATATATATCTGAATATCTACTTGGTTTATACTGTATGTATGTAGGCCATATTGTGAGCTCCCCCGCTGCTGGTTTAGTCCAATTAGCTTCTCTTTTTGGAGGGAAGGTATATAAGCTCTGCTTGTGTGAGTTGATCGTTGTTGCTGCTTTTCTGTGCTGCCGCTGCCCACACGGTCCTGGCAGACGTGGATTAACGTTCATTTGGAGTCGTGTCTGTGCCCACCTGACGACTGTAAGTCCAATCGATACCGGTTCACCGTGTAGCCTCGTTTCTCCACCAACGCCTGGGAAACAATATGTGGCTCTCGTTGCGAGCTGCTCAAGCACGAGCGTTAGCTAGCCGCTAACTGTGTTGGTCTGCCTTCGTTGCCGTGTCACATTTTAGTTTGCTGGAAAGTGATTCCTGTATTGATAAAACCACACAGTGAATCTGTAAGTTATGAAACTACAATAATGACTTTAAAGACACGAAAGAAGCCTGCAGAGGTGTGTGTGTGTGTGTGTGTGTGTGTGTGTGTGTGTGTGATCCTGCACTATGAGCAAGCCTTTCACATTAGGAGTCAATATCAAAAGTATTGATTGATGCATCGTTTAAGTTTTGCAACTTTGTGCCTTTCCCCTCCCCAGTAATAACGTGCAGCCTCCCGTCTGTAAGCATGATAAATGAACTACCTGGTAAAGGCCAACACATAATAACTGCACTGTCTCTGCGTCGGGTTTGCCTGACATTATCAAGACGAGATAAATGTATTCTTCATTGATCTGAAGACGTCGGGTCACGGACTGATGCTTCTACTCTGTTCTGAACCGCTGTTTGTTCGGAGGCTGGGCCTTGATGGTGCCAAAGCTTTATCCTCATGTGGATGGACACCTGCACTCTCCCTCAGCCCACACTGGGGGGACATGTGTCCTCAGCACTTTTGTGGGTCATCACAAGAGAAGATCCTTGATGCCAGTGTCCTCGCCTCTTGCCCCTCCACACCGCACAGCTTCCTGCAGCGCCTACCCGACCCGCCATAATAACGACCGACATCATTTATGCAAATGTAATTAGGCCCAGAAACATGATAGTGGAGCGCAGGGTGCCAATGGAAATTTATCACTGAACACTCGGGCTCTAAACATTCAATTAAAATATTGAATTTCAGCGGATTTAATTGAAAGGTAATAAATTAAGCAGTGGAGGACGGTTGTTTTTGCAGTGCAGCGCGCTGACGTTTGATTCCTGCAGACCTGTAGAGAGAGAACCAGGAGGGGCGGTGCTGTATCTGGGTCAGGGTTCTTCGTCTACAGCGGGCTCGGAGAGGTGAAGTCGGGCCTTCTCGATGAGGAACCAACACAAACAATTCAATACATATACGTCATATCTATGTGCAGTGTGCATGTTGCACAGTGTCACTGCTGTTTCTGCAAGCTTAACTTGTAAACTCAACATGAGGGCAGCACAGGTGAGCACACGGACACTCTGTCCAAACTAGCTCCAGTGAGACCAAATCTCACAGAGAGCTTTTATCACCAACACGGTTTTTCAGAGGCAGAAATCAATTGAATTGGTGTTTCTTTAGCTGCTAAATGCGCCGCTAAGTTCACCAGCTAGCTGCTAACTTACAGCTGCTAACGGTTGTAAAAGGCTCCGAGGGGGGGGGGGGGGGGGGGACTGCAGGGTCTTTGTGGAGCGCTTTCTCCAAGTGACAACTTTCACTTCATCAATGTATCTGTTGTTTATATATTGTTTGCATATTTTATATTGGTCCGTGCATGTGGACCGTCGGCCCTCCGCGTTCATAAAGTGACATACTTCGCTTGATGTTTTGGGTAGCATGTGTTAGCGCGACAGCTAGCAAGCCAATAATTATGTTACACTCGGCTGTCGACTCCTTACCAAGCTGAAGATGTTACTAATGATACTAAAATAAATACACGATTAAATTGTGCATCCAACTAAATAATCCTGTTGCTCCCCAAGTGTTCTTGGTCATTGTTCACAAAAGCGTAACTTTATTATATTTATTGTATCTGGTTGAGTGACATCTAGTGGTTCTGAATGTCGCACTAAACGGGCTCGGAACTCACAAACAGCAGGTGTGTGTCTTCATCTAATTAGCTTCTTTTCCTTTATCGTTGAGCTGCAGACGGTGAGAGCGTGAGACGTGTTGCTTGTGGATGTGTTTCCTCGATGATTACACTTTTCACTCCGAAAGGTGACGAGAGGTTGGGAAGTTGTAAAGAGTCGTTTAATGAGGAACGTGTGCCGGTTGAGCAGCTTCATACCTGCGTGGAAACAAGAAGATGTTGCGTGTTATTAACATTCTCATGCACACAGTGTGAGGAGAGGTGAACTGTGTGACCAGCTGGACGCCCCTCACCTCTCTCTCTGCAGCTTAATGCCAGCAGCGAGTGCTCCGTGAGAGCCGATCCTCGATCCAGACTAATCGTCAGCCTCGGCTCCTACAAACTCTCAAGCTGTGTGAACACAGATCCCCAAATAAAAACAATGTCTGCACTCTTGAGAGTCGGTTAGATTTGCATCTTGTAACGTCTTCTGCTCCGTTTGTGTTGACATGCGGAGGACATGGCCGCCCGCCTGCCTCGGCTTCATGGTGATCAGCCTTTTGTCCCAGTTCTCTTAATATCACATTAGAATTTCATCTCAAGGGGGAAGTCAGTGCGAGTGAGAACTTTCTATGTATAATGAATAAGACGAGGGGAAAGAGTCTCTTAATAGTTGCATAAAATGCTCTTTTTCTTTCTTTTGGTCCCTCTGTACATATTGTGCATAATATCAAACATGACCTGATTCTGCCCCCATCTCCATAACGCCCCGCTGGAGCTCGCTGGAGCTCGCTGGAGCTCGCTGGAGCTCGCTGGTGTTCGCTGGTGTTTTGTCTGTTTTTTGTGCTGCATTTGAAAGCAGAAGCTAAATGAAGTGTCTGTGAAGCATCGCTTCAGAGAGATAAGGATGCAGAGATGTCCTTCAGAGAAGGTTCTAACGCAGATATCTAAAAGGCATAAGTAATGTAAAGGCATCCACAGCTCCACACTCACTCTGAATGTGCTTTTTATATCTATCATGATGTTTAAAATGATAACAATGCTACCATTTAGTGCTACAGCTTTTATACTATGAATCCACTCCATTACCAAATGTATCTGGACATACTGCTTCTGAACCTGGCTGCAGAGATTGGTACCTGTCTGTGATATAAACATAATTATGATGCGTTATAAAAGGCTTATAGCGCTGTATGATCATAGTTACGAGCACTCATTCGTGGTGATATCTGTTGGTTGATTATTTTTCCCTTTTCATCTGTAGAGTCTGTAAAATGTAAGCGCTGCTAAAGGCTGCACACGTCAGCGGCGTAGCTGGATATCTGCGGTGCACCAGGAGCACCTGAACCGGTGACTTTTCCATTATTAACTACAATCTACCGTCCGACACCAAACACCGGCCCCACGGCCACCGATAGCCCGGCATGATTTATTTATCTCTAATTAGCTGCTTTTCATTCAAAATCTAGAAACTATAGACTGGAATAGACATAACTCATCCCGGCCCGTGTGTAGTCATCTCTGTGTGTGACAACACCGCCATCCATTATTCACTGGAGATCAAGTTTTGAAGCCGAGCTTGTTGTATCCAACAATCCAAGGAATCCAAGATGGCCACGTCGAAATTGCTGAACTTGAGGCTTCAAAACGTCAGTTCACAAACCATGACTACGTCCATCTGCAGTCGATGGCGCCATGATATCTGACAAAAGCTCCTCTTGTCACATCTGAAATGAAATACATGTTCTTGCTCACCAGGACCACTGCCTCCTGTGTGTGCATGTGCTGCTCTTTGTCTGGTCATATTTGCTCTCGGCTTTGTTTGCGTGTGAAATGATATTCATCAAACCACGCACGTTGTTTCCTCTGCTCACCTTGATAGATTATTCATCGACAAGAAAAACCGCCAAACATAAAAACATAATATGACAAAAGCGCACAGAGTCAGTTGGAGGGATGAGCTCGCTCGAAGCACTTCTTTTCATAATTTATCTAAATATTAAACCATGTGTGACGACATCCTGCAAGAGAAATCAAGTCTTCATAATTGCCAAAATCTTGCAGCGTCTAATGCTGCTGCAGCTGTTTTCCAGTTCCAGACGTGATGACTCACTCTATAAATATTTTATCTGCACCATAAATATAGCTCCGCTCTATGATGTTAGCTTTGGTGAAGTGCTTATTTTGGATCATGGAGAGAGCTGCACAGGCTGAATTGCTTTTGGCTCATCTATCTTTTTCATCCTTCACCTCTCCGTCTCTGTTCCTTTTCCTCGGCTTTGTGCAGTTGAAGTCTCGTTCAGCTGCAAGTCTGAGACGCATGAACGTCTCTCTTGTCTTCATGAATGATTTCTAAAGTTCAATATGCTCCAAAGCGTTTTCTTTGGATGATCGAGGCTCCCAGAGGTTTGATAGATGATCCTTAATCCCTCTTTTTTAGTTGTTGTCACTTTGCAATCCAGCGTCCCTCCCCATGACTTACACTTTCCTGGAGTCTTTATTCAAGAATCCCTCTGCGGCTCCTGTTACTCTAGAATCCCTCTACTTAAACCCAAGACATGCACTAATTACCTGGGTCTCTCATGATAGATGTCCTCATGTTTTATTGACCCGGCGAGACTTTAATCAGCTCCCTGATTTCCTCTGTTGTTGCACACCTTAGCTTGAAACAGATCCTGTGTGTGTGTGTGTGTGTGTGTGTGTGTGTGTGTGTGTGTGTGTGTGTGTCCTTTTATCTGACGCTGCCCGCTGTGCTCGCCAGCCGGCCGGCGACGGGAGAGCAGGAGGTGTCAGACGGAGTCGGCGGAGGATGTGTTTGTACGCGTGTTTCCTACAAACCAAAGTGTCGAGATGAAAGCGTTTTCTCCTTCTTGTTTTTCAACGCTGTGCAGTTTCTACAAGCGAGTCTTTTTGTGTGTTTGCGTCTGCGAGTGTTAATGTGTGTGACAGCTGCCAACTCGTATGTCAGGGGTGAGGTCGCACCCTTCCTCCACAGCAAAGGTGTCTGCAGAGGTTCCTATCAACTCAGCAAGTTGGGTGAACACCTTTTACACCCCCCCCAAAGAGAGATATCATTAGCCTTTACGCTAACAGCAGGCCCTAAAGAAACCGGGGGAAACGGGGACGGTTATGAGCCAATCTTCATCGCATGTTTTTAGCAACGCATGCAAATGTAAGCGTTGTGCATTTTGCTGCCTGAATATCAGTGATACACAGAGGAGTCAGTCTCTCAGAGTGATACACGGAGGATTCAGTGACAGAGTGATACACGGAGGGTCTCAGAGTGATACACGGAGGGTTCAGTGTCTCAGAGTGATACACGGAGGATTCAGTGACTCTCAGAGTGATGCACGGAGGTTTCAGTGTCTCTCAGAGTGATGCACGGAGGTTTCAGTGACTCTCAGAGTGACGCACGGAGGTTTCAGTGTCTGTCAGAGTGATACACGGAGGTTTCAGTGTCTGTCAGAGTGATACACGGAGGTTTCAGTGTCTGTCAGAGTGATGCACGGAGGTTTCAGTGTCTGTCAGAGTGATGCACGGAGGTTTCAGTGTCTGTCAGAGTGATGCACGGAGGTTTCAGTGTCTGTCAGAGTGATGCACGGAGGTTTCAGTGTCTCAGAGTGATACACGGAGGTTTCAGTGACTCTCAGAGTGATGCACGGAGGTTTCAGTGTCTGTCAGAGTGATGCACGGAGGTTTCAGTGTCTGTCAGAGTGATGCACGGAGGTTTCGGTGTCTCAGAGTGATACACGGAGGATTCAGTGACTCTCAGAGTGATACACGGAGGTTTCGGTGTCTCAGAGTGATGCACGGAGGTTTCAGTGTCTCAGAGTGATGCACGGAGGTTTCAGTGTCTGTCAGAGTGATGCACGGAGGTTTCGGTGTCTCAGAGTGATACACGGAGGATTCAGTGACTCTCAGAGTGATGCACGGAGGTTTCAGTGTCTCAGAGTGATGCACGGAGGTTTCAGTGTCTCAGAGTGATGCACGGAGGTTTCAGTGTCTGTCAGAGTGATGCACGGAGGTTTCGGTGTCTCAGAGTGATACACGGAGGATTCAGTGACTCTCAGAGTGATGCACGGAGGGTTCAGTGTCTCAGAGTGATACACGGAGGTTTCAGTGACTCTCAGAGTGACGCACGGAGGTTTCAGTGTCTGTCAGAGTGATGCACGGAGGTTTCAGTGACTCTCAGAGTGACGCACGGAGGTTTCAGTGTCTGTCAGAGTGATGCACGGAGGTTTCAGTGTCTCGCAGAGTGATGCACGGAGGTTTCAGTGTCTCTCAGAGTGATGCACGGAGGTTTCAGTGTCTCTCAGAGTGACGCACGGAGGTTTCAGTGTCTGTCAGAGTGATGCACGGAGGTTTCAGTGTCTGTCAGAGTGATGCACGGAGGTTTCAGTGTCTGTCAGAGTGATGCACGGAGGTTTCAGTGTCTGTCAGAGTGATGCACGGAGGTTTCGGTGTCTGTCAGAGTGATGCACGGAGGTTTCGGTGTCTGTCAGAGTGATGCACGGAGGTTTCAGTGTCTCTCAGAGTGACGCACGGAGGTTTCAGTGTCTGTCAGAGTGATGCACGGAGGTTTCGGTGTCTGTCAGAGTGATGCACGGAGGTTTCGGTGTCTGTCAGAGTGATGCACGGAGGTTTCAGTGTCTGTCAGAGTGATGCACGGAGGTTTCGGTGTCTGTCAGAGTGATGCACGGAGGTTTCAGTGTCTGTCAGAGTGATGCACGGAGGTTTCGGTGTCTGTCAGAGTGATGCACGGAGGTTTCAGTGTCTCTCAGAGTGACGCACGGAGGTTTCAGTGTCTGTCAGAGTGATGCACGGAGGTTTCAGTGTCTGTCAGAGTGATGCACGGAGGTTTCAGTGTCTCTCAGAGTGATGCACGGAGGTTTCAGTGTCTCTCAGAGTGATGCACGGAGGTTTCAGTGTCTGTCAGAGTGATACACGGAGGTTTCAGTGTCTGTCAGAGTGATGCACGGAGGTTTCAGTGTCTGTCAGAGTGATACACGGAGGTTTCAGTGTCTGTCAGAGTGATGCACGGAGGTTTCGGTGTCTGTCAGAGTGATGCACGGAGGTTTCGGTGTCTGTCAGAGTGATACACGGAGGTTTCGGTGTCTCTCAGAGTGATGCATGGAGGTTTCGGTGTCTCAGAGTGATACACGGAGGTTTCAGTGTCTGTCAGAGTGATGCACGGAGGTTTCGGTGTCTCAGAGTGATACACGGAGGTTTCAGTGTCTGTCAGAGTGATGCACGGAGGTTTCGGTGTCTGTCAGAGTGATACACGGAGGTTTCGGTGTCTCTCAGAGTGATGCATGGAGGTTTCGGTGTCTCAGAGTGATGCACGGAGGTTTCGGTGTCTCAGAGTGATGCACGGAGGTTTCGGTGTCTCAGAGTGATGCACGGAGGTTTCAGTGTCTGTCAGAGTGATGCACGGAGGTTTCAGTGTCTGTCAGAGTGATACACGGAGGTTTCAGTGTCTGTCAGAGTGATGCACGGAGGTTTCGGTGTCTCAGAGTGATGCACGGAGGTTTCGGTGTCTCAGAGTGATGCACGGAGGTTTCGGTGTCTCAGAGTGATGCACGGAGGTTTCAGTGTCTGTCAGAGTGATGCACGGAGGTTTCGGTGTCTCAGAGTGATACACGGAGGTTTCAGTGTCTGTCAGAGTGATGCACGGAGGTTTCAGTGTCTGTCAGAGTGATGCACGGAGGTTTCAGTGTCTGTCAGAGTGATGCACGGAGGTTTCGGTGTCTGTCAGAGTGATGCACGGAGGTTTCGGTGTCTCAGAGTGATGCACGGAGGTTTCGGTGTCTCAGAGTGATGCACGGAGGTTTCGGTGTCTCAGAGTGATGCACGGAGGTTTCAGTGTCTGTCAGAGTGATGCACGGAGGTTTCGGTGTCTCAGAGTGATGCACGGAGGTTTCGGTGTCTCAGAGTGATACACGGAGGTTTCAGTGTCTGTCAGAGTGATGCACGGAGGTTTCGGTGTCTCAGAGTGATGCACGGAGGTTTCGGTGTCTCAGAGTGATGCACGGAGGTTTCGGTGTCTGTCAGAGTGATGCACGGAGGTTTCAGTGTCTGTCAGAGTGATGCACGGAGGTTTCAGTGTCTGTCAGAGTGATGCACGGAGGTTTCGGTGTCTCAGAGTGATGCACGGAGGTTTCAGTGTCTGTCAGAGTGATGCACGGAGGTTTCGGTGTCTCAGAGTGATGCACGGAGGTTTCGGTGTCTCAGAGTGATGCACGGAGGTTTCGGTGTCTGTCAGAGTGATGCACGGAGGTTTCAGTGTCTGTCAGAGTGATGCACGGAGGTTTCAGTGTCTGTCAGAGTGATGCACGGAGGTTTCGGTGTCTCAGAGTGATACACGGAGGTTTCAGTGTCTGTCAGAGTGATGCACGGAGGTTTCGGTGTCTCAGAGTGATGCACGGAGGTTTCGGTGTCTCTCAGAGTGATACACGGAGGTTTCGGTGTCTCAGAGTGATGCACGGAGGTTTCGGTGTCTCAGAGTGATGCACGGAGGTTTCAGTGTCTGTCAGAGTGATGCACGGAGGTTTCAGTGTCTGTCAGAGTGATGCACGGAGGTTTCGGTGTCTCAGAGTGATGCACGGAGGTTTCAGTGTCTCTCAGAGTGATGCACGGAGGTTTCGGTGTCTCAGAGTGATGCACGGAGGTGATGTGTATCAGCTGCTTACAGTTGAATGTGTCGCCACTTTAATTAATCAGCATTCGTAACATCTAAAAGGTGCAATCACACCTTTAGTGTGTTTTTGTGTGATGTGAGCTACTGAGCAGTGGAAAAGGTTTGCAAACAAAAGTGAAATCAAATGTTTTACTGTAACATTGTATCATTCTTCAAGTTTTTGATAACTTGAGTGTATTTTTGTTTTACTGAATTAAAATGTGGTTGTTGGTATCACGGGCGACAACAAACACAAACAGAAGAAAATAAAATCAGATGTGGTCTTCAGGGCTTGGCAGTAAAAGTTGCCGGGTTGCAAACATCAACTCTTTTGAGTCATTGGAGTCTCTTTCAACCAGCCGGTAACCTCCGGTTCTGCCGAGTGACGCCAATATGGACGTTTCTTAAACCTTTCATTCTCTCTCCTGCTAGCAGTTATATTCAAAATGATACTGCAAAGAAGTTTGTTCGGTCATCGTAATAAAGCTTTTTATTCCACATTTTCATCATTAAGCTGACGTTTAACTGCATAGCGTCTTAATCGTGCAACATATAAAGGTCAAAAGAGCAACCGCATTCTCAGGTCACAAACAGCTGATGCTTTAACTGACTGTGAAGGTGTTGGGTTCAGACGGCCTCTCCAAGCATGAAGGGCTGATGTCAGATGGTTAAACACCCATAAAGCCTCACGCTGACCTCATCACAGTTCACTTGGAAGAGAACAGCCGTACATCCTGATGTATGTCGGTGCAGTTATTCGACTCAAGTCATTCTTCACTTCTGCTCTGAGGACGTTGAGGATCTACGTCTGAATGTCTGGTTCTCGTATTCTACCCAAAACGTGCTACAATTATACTTTGGCATTTCTTTACTCATCTGTTGTAATGTACTCGTACACACATCCCAGCTGTAACACCTTCTCTCTTTTCTTCATATAAACTCAGTGGCAGCTTCACTGAGCAGTGATGTGGGTGAAACCCAAACAAAACTCTGCTTTTGGCAGCGGCGAATAAAGTCTTATGACATATGATTTACAGTAAACGTTGTCCTTTACATTATATACAGTCAGGGAGAGGGGGGGGGGCTTTTTGAATGAGTTCCCATCAAACTCTATGCACAAGGCTGCAGCATCATTCATGACCTAATATGGACAATAAGGAGCAGGACCCTCCGAGTGTGAAGTATCTCCAGATATGCAAAGGCCACGCACACAGAGATTCCTTTATTTCAGATATGATGAGTGTTTGATTTAATATCTTCCAGCCGATAAATATGCTGCCTTCTTGTAACCTTCTCCACGTCCGAGGAGGATGGTGCTACAAGAGGACTGAAGACAGAAAAGCGCGTTTCATTCTCCGGTGAAAACTTCTAGAAGTGTCCTTGCACACCTTAACTCTGTGTGCTTACGACTTCACAGCCTGCAAATTGAAAAACTACAAGAACATCCAGTTCCTTCTCAGATCTGAGGCTCACATTCTCATTTATGACTTCTTAATCTACATGTTGAAGTGGATTCGATTGTCTCTGTCTGCTGGTTTTCTCGTGCTTTGTGGAAATGCCAAAATGCCATGTGACCACTTTTAAATGGATTGTTCTATTCCACTGATGATGTTTACTTGTGTCGGCTCAGACTGGGTGAAGTGCTGTATGGCGGTGATTACACTGAGAGGTGGCTTCCTTTTCATTGCTTCTGGATTTGAACTAATCTGACAAACTGTTCATGTTTCTGTTGTCTTGCGAAAGAAAAGTCTTAAAGCCGCTCCTACATTCGTTCAGAGTGCATGAAGGTCTGCTTGTGGCTATTATCCATATGAGGTGTTCAGTCTTCAGTGATGGAGCCAACTTATTCAACTCAACTTTGTTTGTTTGTTGTTTTTCGTTCTATACCTGCTGAAGTAGAGCGCTGTAGATAAAGCACATCACTTTGTAAAGCGGCGTCTTCAGATGTTCTCTGCCGACGCAACATTCAAACATCACATTCACACAACAGCTGCTTGTGTTGTGGCATCTGGAACCAAGGCGTCGCTTTGTAACCCGTTATCTGTCTTTTTCGTCGAACCTTCACAGTTCTTAATGAGACGTGTTACATCGGAAATGAAAGAACAACAGAATGCACAAAGAACGTCCGATTCTTCAGTTTATCTGGTTCTTCTTTGTTCCCAGAAACAAGTGTTCTGCACTCACAACTCACTTCTTTAAATCTGCTTTGAAGCTGTGATGCCAGCTTGTTATATCTGTTATAATGTCATTTATCTGATTTGTTGATGTTGTTGATTTTACTGTTTCTGTTTTTACCAAGTAAAGTACCTCTGAGTTCCTGAAGCGCGATACAAGTAGAAAGTGTTTTATTGTTTTTATAAAAAGTCTGTGACGTCGGTGTGAGTCAGGAAGCGGAGTCCTCTGTTTGACGCGTCAGTGTGACGGAGGGTGAACTCTGATCACCAGTATGTGTTGAGCATTATCTTCTGTAAATGTCAGGCACACATGTTACAATGTTTCAATTGATCTCATACAACTAGAAAAAGAGTTCATTTATTTATGTCTGGTACATTGATACGTGATATACATTTGACTAATAAAGCAGGTGGTTATGATGTATGAATATGTTTTTTATAGATGAATATGTTCCCTTTCTATCACCGGGCTCTCCTCTCACGTTCGACCCTCCAGTATTTATTTACGCGGTCTCTCTCTCACACATTCCTTCGCAGTGAGCGGGGCCTTGGGCTGCCAGCGGACCACGAGAAGTCAAACCAGGAGCCAAGGCCACTGTCAGCTCTCAGTGGTTAGAACAACCCAGAGAACCCTCCTGGGACCCGGGCCTGGACCTGGACCAGCGCCGGCAGGGAGAACGATGGGAGGTAAGAGGTGGAAGGAGCTTCATTCAAATTCGCTGAACCTACGTTGATGAACAATGAGCAGAAGTGTTTGACGTCTCTGGCCTCGGATCGCGTCTTCATCTTTCCATGAGGAAGGATTTTGTACTTTTGTAGTTTTTGAATGTAAGTCCGGTGGTGTTTTACATCATGTTGCATTCACCGTACGTATGATTGTTGCTGAGGAAGTCAAATGCAGCATCTTTCATCATCGTATCATTTCAAGTCCTCACGGCCCCGTTGATAGGACGCTATGATGTACTGGATGTATATTTGTTGTTCTTATTGTTCTTCATCGAGTCAACATTTCTTGTGACTCAACATAGACTCACCCGTAAAACCTCATGCTGTAGTGTCTGCTTCTACGCACTCTTAGGATGAGATGATCCTTTCGATAAATAAAGAGCAAAAGACTTTTATCTCCATTTGGCACGTTTTGCTTTATGCATGTTTTCTTAGAATTTACACAATATGACCGTATTTATACACACATTTCATGAATGGATGAGCTAATATTAAGAGAGTGAAGCTATTTGTGGACATTGTTATTCTAACACAAACTGGAGACTGATATGAAATTCAACCTCAGGCATTTCAAACGGGAGTAGACCGCGACCATAACAATGCACTTTAACAACTTCCTCGTGCAACGATACGTAACGCCGCCAACCGTCACGCTTGGTTTCACACGGGACACAAACAGCGGTCTGCTGGGTGAAGGTCCTGTTTGTTTCTCCACTCGTGGACTCTGTCGCACTTCATACTCGTCGTCATAGCCGTGAACATTCAACGTGTCTCTGGTTTGAAGGAATAGAGAATTGCAACAATTGTTCCAGGCGCCCGGGTCGATAGAACCACGTCACTTGACTTCCATAGCGACAGGAATAAATCTTAATGAAAACTAGCCGCCACTGTGTTCCTGTGCAGCTGAAGCTCCTCCACCCTCCGGACCCCAGCAGCAAGACCTCACGCACCATCTCAAACCGCTCTCCTCTCACTCGGTACTCCGACTCTCGCTCCCCGCTGCCCCGAGCCTTTGACACGTGTGGAGGAAGGACGCACCGTCACTTCTTTTCTTTTTCCTCTAATTACTTCTTGCTCACGATCAATTAGTGACGTTTGAAGGCACTACCGGTCACCTTGTATAAATACACTGGTGGAGTTCAGTGGCCATCATGGTTGACAATTAAATTGGTCTGTCACTGCTGGGCCCTTCATTAATCTCAACTTGTCATTCTTGTTTATGCTGGTTATAATGGTGTGTGTGTGTGTGTGTGTGTGTGTGTGTGTGTGTGTGTGTGTGTGTGTGTGTATATGTGTGTCATGTGTTTATTTGCATGGATCCGTATCGTGGACGTGTGCAGGAAGTGTATATTTTCTGTGTGCGTGCGGAGACGTGTGGTATGTGGAAATCTTTTTGTTTTCATGGTAACCGTCACGTTGAAGCCCGTTGGCTCCCCGAGGCCATTACCTCATGTGTCCTTGAGCATTTCCCCCGATAGCTCGGAGGCGTTTTAGAGCCTCTCGCAAACGACTTTTGGTAATCGTGCGGTAACGTGGTCATTCGCGCCACCTGAGGAAAAGCTCCTGCTCACTTAAACACGCTTTTTACACCGATTGAACTCGACAGAAAAGTTATTGTCTGCAGCGTTGGGTTTCAAACCCGCAATCCTGAGTGTATAATCACCTCTGTATACAAACCCAAGAGCCGGGCTGGGGCAGAACTATTGCATTTAGTTTAGATTGTCTGTGATTTTATGGGCATTTGGTTTAACGGAGCACTAATGGGACACACACACACACACAGACACTGGTGGGAAACAATAGTAAGAAGCACATACACACTCTTGTGCTGTTGACCTTTCACCCTCTTCACTGTCTTCTGACCCTACCGGTGTGACCCCCGTCCCCGGCCCCCCCTCATTGTTTCTGGGTGAGTGTGTCTGACTGGAGGAGAACAAAGGAGCGTGTGGACGCCGGCTCGCCCTGCTTCCTACTTTACATATCAATGTCGACACCTTTTGCACGACGTCTCCTTTATAAAGCGTTCAACAGTGGTGTGTGTGTGTGTGTGTGTGTGTGTGTGTGTGTGTGTGTGTGTGTGTGTGTGTGTGTGTGTGTGTGTGTGTGTGTGTGTGTGTGTGTGTGTGTGTGTGTGTGTGTGTGTGAGAGAGTTGGTGTTTGCAATAAAGAAAATGCATTCAGTAAATACATATATTTGATGGCTAAGAGGGACAAATACATGAACTGTATTTTCTTTCTGCTGATGATTTTGAGGTAAACGAAGCGATATGCGATGACTTTGTTGCAGCACAAAATGCCCCAAAAACCTGCCGATTCTGCTGATTTATGTTTGAGATGCAAAGTGTTTACTTATTTAATAATCAAAGGTTTTATCTCCTAAAGCTCAGACCCAAATCTAAACTCCCCTTAAATATTCCATCTGAAGTTAAAGGTGTCGAGAAATAATGGAACTGAAAACACAGGCAGACGTTAAGACGGACTTATTGAACTCGAGTTCAATAAAACAAATGCAAATGTCTCAAGTTCTCAGTTATTTAGTTCATTGAGTTAAAAACACAAACGTAGAATATAACAGACAAATAACTGAAATAAAATCTTTAGCTTCAAATAACATTCCATATAAAATGCAATTCTGTCAACCTATTACATAAGGAACAATACATCATTAGAATAAGGCAAATTATCATTGTAAAAGAAACAATGAACACACAATGAAAAAGTCAAATAATTCATTCATAAAATCATTTTACATATTTTTTTTCTTTGTCAAAGAACAACAAAACGTTTTGAATGTAGTAATAAATAATAGTAATAATAATAAATAGTAATAAATAATAAATAAAGCAGAACAAGCAGCAGACAGCTCGGTCACTGCTTTATAATCCTTTGTTCGTTATTGCTGCCGGACCGACGCGTGGTAATAAATTGGGAACATTTGCACATGGCACCTTCTGTTTTTCCTCTTTTCTTACCAGACTGTTAGTGTCAACCATCAAGTCGTGTACCTTTGATTGGTGTGCGCGCACACACACACACACACACACACACACACACACACACACACACACACACACACACACACACACACACACAAAGCCATAATTAGCAGGGTGTCCATGCTTGAGTGGCCGTGTGTTGAGCAGTGGAGTGGACAGTGAGGAAGGAGGGTCATGCTAATGAGGACGGACGCGTCACAGCCGTGGACGGCTGGCGTGTGGACCCAGAGGACGGAGACGCTGCTCGCTCATTAAGAAGCCCGTTGATATTAAGTGCTGTGTGTTTATGTTAATGAGGCTCTACTGTGTCTGCAGCTCATCCTCACATCTCCTTCATCCCTGAGATATTATCAGCGTGGAGTCCAGGAGAGATTGTGGTCACTTCTCTTACACGACATGTTCGTCTCACGTCCTTCACTCTACAGAGGACGGGTTATAACCCCAGACTGCACGCAGGCATATCAAGCATGTGTGATAGCTGACGTGGAAACGGATGCGTTCGGATGGTGAGCTCCTGGTTCAACTATTCAACATTTGATTGATAAAACGCATCATGAGACGATGCAAGATTAGTTTCATTCTGATTTTCTGTCAGTAAAAAGAACATTTGTATGTAGAATGAACAATATTCATCGCTAAACATGAGTTCTTTCAGTCAATACGAGTCAGAGTCTTTCAGGTGGAATCTTGTGCGCTGTATATATTTTGCCGTTGCTGTGACGACTCTCCTCCATCTTTTGGAACACTTTGGTTCAAAATGACGGCTCTGAGAGGCTCCTTTCATCCGGAGAGACGTCACTGCTGCAGGTTGGACTTCTATGACATTCGCAGCAATACGTACGGAAAATAACGCGCCGTAAATCGTAGATGTTCCACAAAATGATTTTGTGCGTTGTCCACGTGGGCATGAGAGAGTACCTGTAAAGACAAATAAATCACACAGTGTTGGTGGGAGTGGAGGTGGATGGGTCCAACAAACAGCGACCTTTTCTCCAGGAGACGGCAGTTCGATCCCCGTGTGAAACAAGCAGTCGACGTGTTTGTGTCACGTAACTTACGTACTTCAGTAACAACACTTCAGTGACAACACTTCTGTGACACTTCTGTAGCTATTTTCACTCAAACGACGATCTTTCCCTGAACCTGACCAAGCACTTTTGTTGTCAAGACGTAAGTTTATTTAGGAAAGACTGCTCACGAGCATACGAGCATGAATTAACACGTGTCAATTGAGACATTGCCAAAAGCTCAGTGTTAACATTCCTGAGGCTGAGGTTATTATCGTTCCATTCATACAGCGTGCACCGTACTTTTCTCTAAATCCTCCAGCGACCCTAAATGGACGTTTGCGTTCTGGTACATTGTATTCATTCACGACATGCATGAAAGCAAACTGCCGCGCTGTTTGTTCGTGTGCGTTGGCGACTGCAGACTGATCCCCGTCAGCGTCGCTTGGCTGGTAATTGGAGGGAGGTGGCGGTGATTTAAAATTCATATTTTACACCCGCCGTCACATCGGCATCGCCGCGGGACGGACCGGCAGCTCCCTCAGCGCGCCCGGGCACCAACCAACGCACGTCAATATGTGCACGTTGGTACGCACAACTACTAACGGCACACAGAGTCAGCCCCGCGTCTCCCTGAGCTCCAGCTGAGCAAGACCAGGCCCGCGTCATTTCACCTCAGGGTGCCTGCTGGGGTCAGAGGTCGTGTGTAATGGCCCAGTGCATCTCCCAGCACAGTAAGCCTATACTCCAGGAGCTGCCACACTCTGCTACACCCTTCCCCACCTCCCACACCCTTTTATTACCAAAGACAATGAGCGTGTGTGTGTGTGTGTGTGTGTGTGTGTGAGCGTCAGCGAGTTCAAGCTGGTCAAAGATCACATTCAGAGTTTAAAGTTGCTGAAGCACGAGGTGGGAAAGTGTAAGACCAGATCTTTTGTGACTTTTACTGCACGGCGGTTCCTCACAGCAAGAGGAGCCCGGGTTCAATTCCCAGGCTGGTCGGTGTGGAGTTTGCATGTTCTCAGAGTGGGTTTTTCTCCGGGTTCTCCGGCTTTAAAGATAAAGTTTGAATGGATGGATCGACGATTTACGGATTATTTGTCGTAAGTATCGCTATGAAATGCTGGATGAGACCAGAGGGGTCACTTCACTGTTACTAAAATCAAACAAAAGCGACGTTGATCGATCTCTGGTTTCATTAAAGAACATCAAAAAAATTGTTCTCTCATGAAATAATCGTGACACATTTTGACTGTTCTGAAGCCATTTTAATGACACAGCGGTTATTTCAATAATGGAAGTCAGCGGAGAGGCAGGCAGGCAAATGGTCTGTGTAGGTCTCACATGCTCAAGACCAGGATCTGTGTGTGTGTGTGTGTGTGTGTGTGTGTGTGCGCGTGTGTGTGTGAGGTAGCGAGCTAGCTAAGTGGCGCGGTGATGTCATAGTCCCTGTGTTTTCACATGGGAACCCGATAGCTCTGAACGATCCAAGGCGAGCAATTTTTGGCTCAAGCGCACTTGACATAACAGAGAGATAATTGCAGACTTTGTGTCCGTGGACCCCTCCAGAGAGCCGGAGGATCACAAACCCTCCAGCATTTCGGACACTTTGATGACGCGTTAATGCCTGCAAAAACATTTACCGCCTCAGAGATCACAGGTATAATGATGTAAATGTAACGCCCCCCCCCCCCCCCCCCCTGATATCGGGAGACGATGTGAAGTTTAGCTTCAGTTTGATTTTCCTCTCAACTGTTGCCAAGGCGTTGAAAATAAAACACGTTGATATTGTATTCCACTTCCACACCTTTGATCCGGAGAGTCGCCATTACCGATGACACAATGAACGATATTATTTAGCGTAATTCAGTAATGGGAACTCCGGCGTCTAGAGTGAGGTCAAGTAGAAACTCCGTCATTAACGGCTGGACGGCTGCAGTCTGGAGCTGCTTCTCTGGACGGGAGCTGACTTTAATGTAACAGTAATAGCAGATTATATCGAGCATGCCGTAGCCGTGGAGATTTATTAAACTTTGTATTTATTGGAGAAATGTTGGAGCTCGCATGCAATTTCTCCTTTTTGCAGCAGCAGTTGCACATCTTCACACCAGGCAGCTGTCGGTGTCGCTGCATGCCTCACAAAGCTCCGCTCTCCAAAACAAAGACGCATTTCAGACCGTGTGCAGCTTCCAACACACTGAACTCAGTGCTGTAACTTGTGAATCACTTCTCTCAGAGTAATAATGATTTGATGGACCACTGCACCCTCGATGTGGTTGATCCTCCGGAGGATGTAACGTGTGCATGCACCACCACGCTAGCTCTGGATGAGCAACGGAACTACAAAGCCAACGTTTCTGTCTCAACAAAATATTAAAAGAAAGCATATTTCTAAAACGTTTGCACAATGTGTGTGCCTTGATTCTTCTGAAGAGACTTTTATTGAAGAGCTTTTTGTTGTTGATGATGATTATCACGAAGCATTCTTCACGTTTCTACATTTTGCCCTCGAGAGATGTGCAGGAAGAAGTGACGGCTCTGTCTCTAACAAGAAGCTTTCAAAGCATTTTAAAGAGGCAGGTTGCCTTGAAGCGAAGTGTGAATACCTTCTGGATCATAAACTGTGTGTGTGTGTGTGTGTGTGTGTGTGTGTGTGTGTGTGTGTGTGTGTGTGTGTGTGTGTGTGTGTGTGTGTGTGTGTGTGTGTGTGTGTGTGAGATCATCAATATTCATCCACCGGGTGTATTTGTTGTCCTTTTGTGGAAGTGTCCTGTCGATTTATTTGATCTGTGTCTTCCATCACATCCTCTGAATGATTATAATGACGGAGATAATATTGAGGAATGCCAAAGAGAGATGATGTATTGGAGCTCATGCTGGTGACTGGAGAGGCGACTTGGCCTCACGGTATTGATAACACAAAGACCATCACAACAGTTCAGCTATAGAGCTGTTCTTCCTGCTTCATCAGAAGCTCTCCTCTCCTCCTCCGTCACGCTGATGTTCACGAGCTGCAGCATGATGACGTTCTGCTTATGAAACTTATAATGAAGACGTTCTGTGGATCATGAAGCCCAGTCTGTCATATCTAATGCAATAACACCAGTAATAAAGTCATATAGTAATAAATGCATCTAGTAATAAAGTCATATTCATAAAGTCATACAGTAATAGTCATATAGTAATAGTCATATAGTAATAAAGTCATCTAGTAATAAAGTAATAAAGTCATATCGTAATAAAGTCATATCGTAATAAAGTCATCTAGTAATAAAGTCATCTAGTCATAAAGTCATCTAGTCATAAAGTCATCTAGTCATAAAGTCATCTAGTAATAAAGTCATCTAGTCATAAAGTCATCTATTCATAAAGTCATCTAGTCATAAAGTCATCTAGTAATAAAGTAATAAAGTCATCTAGTCATAAAGTCATATCGTAATAAAGTCATATAGTAATAAAGTCATCTAGTAATAAAGTCATCTAGTCATAAAGTCATCTAGTAATAAAGTCATCTAGTAATAAAGTAATAAAGTCATATAGTCATAAAGTAATAAAGTCATATAGTCATAAAGTCATATCGTCATAAAGTCATATCGTAATAAAGTCATCTAGTAATAAAGTCATCTAGTAATAAAGTCATCGAGTAATAAAGTCATCTAGTAATAAAGTCATCTAGTAATAAAGTCATATAGTAATAAAGTCATATAGTCATAAAGTCATCTAGTCATAAAGTCATCTAGTAATAAAGTCATATAGTAATAAAGTCATCTAGTAATAAAGTCATCTAGTAATAAAGTCATATCGTAATAAAGTCATCTAGTAATAAAGTCATCTAGTAATAAAGTCATCTAGTCATAAAGTCATCTAGTAATAAAGTCATCTAGTCATAAAGTCATATCGTCATAAAGTCATATAGTAATAAAGTCATATCGTAATAAAGTCATCTAGTCATAAAGTCATCTAGTCATAAAGTCATCTAGTCATAAAGTCATATCGTCATAAAGTCATATCGTAATAAAGTCATATCGTAATAAAGTCATATAGTAATAAAGTCATATCGTAATAAAGTAATCTAGTAATAAAGTCATCTAGTCATAAAGTCATATCGTCATAAAGTCATATAGTAATAAAGTCATCTAGTAATAAAGTCATCTAGTCATAAAGTCATCTAGTAATAAAGTCATATCGTAATAAAGTCATCTAGTAATAAAGTCATCTAGTAATAAAGTCATATAGTCATAAAGTCATATCGTAATAAAGTCATATAGTCATAAAGTCATCTAGTAATAAAGTCATCTAGTAATAAAGTCATATAGTCATAAAGTCATATCGTCATAAAGTCATATAGTAATAAAGTCATCTAGTAATAAAGTCATCTAGTCATAAAGTCATCTAGTAATAAAGTCATATCGTAATAAAGTCATCTAGTAATAAAGTCATCTAGTAATAAAGTCATATAGTCATAAAGTCATATCGTAATAAAGTCATCTAGTCATAAAGTCATCTAGTAATAAAGTCATCTAGTCATAAAGTCATCTAGTAATAAAGTCATATCGTAATAAAGTCATCTAGTAATAAAGTCATCTAGTAATAAAGTCATATAGTCATAAAGTCATATCGTAATAAAGTCATATAGTAATAAAGTCATCTAGTAATAAAGTCATATTGTAATAAAGTCATCTAGTAATAAAGTCATCTAGTCATAAAGTCATCTAGTCATAAAGTCATCTAGTAATAAAGTTATCTAGTCATAAAGTCATATAGTGATAAAGTCATCTAGTCATAAAGTCATCTAGTAATAAAGTCATCTAGTCATAAAGTCATATAGTAATAAAGTCATATTGTAATAAAGTCATCTAGTAATAAAGTCATCTAGTCATAAAGTCATATCGTAATAAAGTCATATAGTAATAAAGTCATATAGTAATAAAGTCATATAGTAATAAAGTCATATTGTAATAAAGTCATCTAGTAATAAAGTCATCTAGTCATAAAGTCATCTAGTAATAAAGTCATCTAGTCATAAAGTCATCTAGTAATAAAGTTATCTAGTCATAAAGTCATATAGTGATAAAGTCATCTAGTCATAAAGTCATCTAGTAATAAAGTCATCTAGTCATAAAGTCATCTAGTCATAAAGTCATCTAGTCATAAAGTCATATCGTCATAAAGTCATATCGTCATAAAGTCATATCGTAAAGTCATCTAGTCATAAAGTCATCTAGTCATAAAGTCATCTAGTCATAAAGTCATCTAGTAATAAAGTCATCTAGTAATAAAGTCATCTAGTCATAAAGTCATCTAGTCATAAAGTCATCTAGTCATAAAGTCATATCGTCATAAAGTCATATCGTAATAAAGTCATATCGTAATAAAGTCATATCGTAATAAAGTCATCTAGTCATAAAGTCATCTAGTCATAAAGTCATCTAGTAATAAAGTCATATCGTCATAAAGTCATCTAGTCATAAAGTCATCTAGTCATAAAGTCATATCGTCATAAAGTCATATCGTCATAAAGTCATATCGTCATAAAGTCATATCGTAATAAAGTCATATCGTAATAAAGTCATATCGTAATAAAGTCATCTAGTCATAAAGTCATCTAGTCATAAAGTCATCTAGTCATAAAGTCATATCGTCATAAAGTCATATCGTAATAAAGTCATATCGTAATAAAGTCATATAGTAATAAAGTCATATCGTAATAAAGTAATCTAGTAATAAAGTCATCTAGTCATAAAGTCATATCGTCATAAAGTCATATAGTAATAAAGTCATATCGTAATAAAGTCATCTAGTCATAAAGTCATCTAGTCATAAAGTCATCTAGTCATAAAGTCATATCGTCATAAAGTCATATCGTAATAAAGTCATATCGTAATAAAGTCATATAGTAATAAAGTCATATCGTAATAAAGTAATCTAGTAATAAAGTCATCTAGTCATAAAGTCATATCGTCATAAAGTCATATAGTAATAAAGTCATCTAGTAATAAAGTCATCTAGTCATAAAGTCATCTAGTAATAAAGTCATATCGTAATAAAGTCATCTAGTAATAAAGTCATCTAGTAATAAAGTCATATAGTCATAAAGTCATATCGTAATAAAGTCATATAGTCATAAAGTCATCTAGTAATAAAGTCATCTAGTAATAAAGTCATATAGTCATAAAGTCATATCGTCATAAAGTCATATAGTAATAAAGTCATCTAGTAATAAAGTCATCTAGTCATAAAGTCATCTAGTAATAAAGTCATATCGTAATAAAGTCATCTAGTAATAAAGTCATCTAGTAATAAAGTCATATAGTCATAAAGTCATATCGTAATAAAGTCATCTAGTCATAAAGTCATCTAGTAATAAAGTCATCTAGTCATAAAGTCATCTAGTAATAAAGTCATATCGTAATAAAGTCATCTAGTAATAAAGTCATATAGTCATAAAGTCATCTAGTAATAAAGTCATATTGTAATAAAGTCATCTAGTAATAAAGTCATCTAGTCATAAAGTCATCTAGTAATAAAGTCATCTAGTCATAAAGTCATCTAGTAATAAAGTTATCTAGTCATAAAGTCATATAGTGATAAAGTCATCTAGTCATAAAGTCATCTAGTAATAAAGTCATCTAGTCATAAAGTCATATAGTAATAAAGTCATATTGTAATAAAGTCATCTAGTAATAAAGTCATCTAGTCATAAAGTCATATCGTAATAAAGTCATATAGTAATAAAGTCATATAGTAATAAAGTCATATAGTAATAAAGTCATATTGTAATAAAGTCATCTAGTAATAAAGTCATCTAGTCATAAAGTCATCTAGTAATAAAGTCATCTAGTCATAAAGTCATCTAGTAATAAAGTTATCTAGTCATAAAGTCATATAGTGATAAAGTCATCTAGTCATAAAGTCATCTAGTAATAAAGTCATCTAGTAATAAAGTCATCTAGTCATAAAGTCATATAGTAATAAAGTCATATCGTCATAAAGTCATATCGTAATAAAGTCATATCGTCATAAAGTCATCTAGTCATAAAGTCATCTAGTCATAAAGTCATCTAGTAATAAAGTCATCTAGTCATAAAGTCATTTAGTCATAAAGTCATCTAGTCATAAAGTCATATCGTCATAAAGTCATATCGTAATAAAGTCATCTAGTAATAAAGTCATCTAGTCATAAAGTCATATCGTAATAAAGTCATATCGTAATAAAGTCATATAGTAATAAAGTCATCTAGTAATAAAGTCATCTAGTAATAAAGTCATATCGTCATAAAGTCATATCGTAATAAAGTCATCTAGTCATAAAGTCATCTAGTAATAAAGTCATATCGTCATAAAGTCATATCGTAATAAAGTCATCTAGTCATAAAGTCATCTAGTCATAAAGTCATCTAGTAATAAAGTCATCTAGTCATAAAGTCATATCGTAATAAAGTCATATAGTCATAAAGTCATATCGTAATAAAGTCATATAGTGATAAAGTCATATAGTAATAAAGTCATATAGTAATAAAGTCATATAGTAATAAAGTCATATAGTAATAAAGTCATATAGTAATAAAGTCATATAGTAATAAAGTCATATAGTGATAAAGTCATATAGTAATAAAGTCATATAGTAATAAAGTCATATAGTAATAAAGTCATATAGTAATAAAGTCATATAGTGATAAAGTCATCTAGTAATAAAGTCATATAGTGATAAAGTCATCTAGTAATAAAGTCATATAGTAATAAAGTCATATAGTGATAAAGTCATCTAGTAATAAAGTCATATAGTAATAAAGTCATATAGTGATAAAGTCATATAGTAATAAAGTCATCTAGTAATAAAGTCATATAGTGATAAAGTCATCTAGTAATAAAGTCATATAGTAATAAAGTCATATAGTGATAAAGTCATATAGTAATAAAGTCATATAGTCATAAAGTCATATAGTGATATAAATAGAAGACGTAATAACAAGAGAAGTATAAATACCGTCAGTAGTAGAGGCCGTGATGGAGGACATATTGTTATAGTAGTAGTACAAGTAGCTGTAGTCTCTCATAGTAATATTATATATATAATCTATATTACATAATATTACTCGAAACTATATTACGGTGTGTATATATAAAAAGTACAACTATTACTTAATATTAGTATGAGAAACTACATTATGGTGTGTGTGTGTGTATATATATGTATATATATATATCTTTATATACACACACACCATATTCCAGTTTGATATTCCGTATTCGGTCTTTTTCTGAATTTAGATGAAGACATTAAGCGATATGAGGATATTATTCTGGTTTTGAAGCATGTTGACAGAGTTTATGCGTCCCGGTTGTTGTGTGTCTCTGTGTTGTGAGGCTCACAGCCTCTCACCTCTGTAGAGCCAACACTGAGCTCCACGCTCACATCTGTGGAAGGAGAACACGTCTACAACACGGTGAAAGATTGTTTTGGGATGTGCCCCCCCCCCCCCCGTCTCCGCAGTATGCACGGCTGCATGTAAACATTAGTGGAATATTGTGTGTGTGTGTGTGTAACAGCTTTAGTGTTAACATGATCTCTGTTACTCTCCTGTTTGTATTTGTGCTGTTATTATCATTCCAGCAGGCGTATCGTGTCTCATGTTATCTGTCCATGTAGGAGTTGAGGCTGTTCACTCTGATTTATGGCTCTGGAGGTCTAACTGTGTATAGTTACAGTCTCATGACCTGAGAATGACACCCGCTGGGCTGAACGAGGAGGGGAGAGACGGGTGGGGGGGTCACGGACTGCAGCACACACACACACACACATACACAAACACACACACACACACACACACACACGCATACACAAACACACACTTTCAATGTTCTGTCTCGTCTACGGTCACAAAGGGGAACACAAATACACTTTGACAACTAAGACTTGACACGAGCTCAAAAACATGCAATCACGTGATGTGTTTCTTTACTCTTTGTCGTCTTCTGCACATTTTTGCATCAGTTATCTGAGCATATCTAAGTTATTTCACTTTTCCTCTCGATCCCCAAACACCAATAAAAACCCACATGCACAAATGTTTCCAAATCCCTTTCATCACGATGAGGAAATGATAGATTTTAAAGCTGCAGTCTGTAACCTTTTACATGTTCAAACTACAGCAAATGACGACACATCCGGTGTTGCGATATGCATGTAAAGTGATCAGTATTATTATTTACTGTCATTAAATCAGAGCTCTTTTTTTGTGATTTAACAAAACATATTCTGGGAAATGTAGTTTACTAAAAATGCAAATTTCACCCCTTGAACACATCAACATATCGACTCCTGGACTCTCAGATCAACACGTCTACACGTTCTTAAGATTTCTTACTAAAACGTTGCTCCTCATTCTTCGTTTTGCTACCAAAGTCCAGTAACACGTGTCAGATTCCTGTTGTTACGTGCAGTTAGGTTCAGGCAACAAAACTACTTTGTGAGCTTTCGGGAAAGGTTGTCTTCTCGTTGACACCGACTGGCTGAAAGATCGCTGTTAGCTGGACCCGCCCAGCTCCTCTCCCGCTGAGGCTTTTGCAGTCTTTATACTTCCTGGTTCAAGATTACGTGGATCATAAATGATTTCATGGGAAACCTACAGATGACAGCGTTTTATTTGCTGTAGGTACAGCTATGCTGGAGCCTGCTCGGGTTGGGTGAAGCTGTGGGTAAGAAATGGCTGAACAAGATGACAGCTGCTTGTTTACCCAGCAGCCCGCGGGGTGGATCGACACCTCAGCCTCAGACCGCCACAGGCCCGTCTCCAGAGAGGCAAACGGTGCTTTGGCACAAAGTCCAGTTCACATGGGTTTGATCAAACCACTGGCGATAGTTTGTACCTTTGCAGTGTTTTGTGTGTGTGTGTGATTTACATATCGGTGTGAAACTCTGGCAGGATAAACAACACGGTCGACTCTGACGTTTCTCACACTGCTCTCCTCTTTTCTCTTTCTCGTTTTCTTAAATCCTCCTCTTTGTATAACTGGCTTCCATCCCATCGACATGTATGAGTTTCAGCCCTTCTCTCTCGCACATTTTACAATAAATGAGAAGTTCAAAGTTATTGGAAATGTGTTCATTAGCTTTTTCCAAATGTGATATCAGAAGGTCAATCTCACGTCTTTGTGGTAAAAGCTGCTGGAGTCAGTTATGCATAAAGACTGGCAGTAGGGGGAAGTTTAAATAGTACACCACCAACCATGGATGCAATACTGAACAGGCCTACAGGGGCAGCAAAAGAGACGCGTAACAACCAGGAGGAGAATTCAAATGAACATAAAGAAACATAGTCAAAAAAGACTACAAAGAGATGCAAAACACAACTACAACGAGACACGAAATGACCACAAAGACACAAGAAAACTGCAACGAGACACGAAATGACCACAAAGACACAAGAAAATTACGAGACACGAAATGACCACAAAGACACAAGAAAACTACAACGAGACACGAAATGATCACAAAGACACAAGAAAACTACAACGAGACACGAAATGACCACAAAGACACAAGAAAATTACGAGACACGAAATGACCACAAAGACACAAGAAAACTGCAACGAGACACGAAATGACCACAAAGACACAAGAAAATTACGAGACACGAAATGACCACAAAGACACAAGAAAACTACAACGAGACACGAAATGATCACAAAGACACAAGAAAACTACAACGAGACACGAAATTACCACAAAGACACGAGAAAAACTACAACGAGACACGAAATGACCACAAAGACACGAGAAAACTGCAACGAGACACGAAATGACCATAAAGACACAAGAAAACTACAACGAGACACGAAATTACCACAAAGACACGAGAAAAACTACAACGAGACACGAAATGACCACAAAGACACGAGAAAACTGCAACGAGACACGAAATGACCATAAAGACACAAGAAAACTACAACGAGACACGAAATTACCACAAAGACACGAGAAAAACTACAACGAGACACGAAATGACCACAAAGACACGAGAAAACTGCAACGAGACACGAAATGACCATAAAGACACAAGAAAACTACAACGAGACACGAAATTACCACAAAGACACGAGAAAAACTACAACGAGACACGAAATGACCACAAAGACACGAGAAAACTGCAACGAGACACGAAATTACCACAAAGACACGAGAAAAACTACAACGAGACACGAAATGACCACAAAGACACGAGAAAACTGCAACGAGACACGAAATGACCATAAAGACACAAGAAAACTACAACGAGACACGAAATTACCACAAAGACACGAGAAAACTGCAACGAGACACGAAATGACCACAAAGACACAAGAAAACTACGAGACACTAAATGACCACAAAGACACGAGAAAAACTACAACGAGACACTAAATGACCACAAAGACACGAGAAAAACTACGAGACACTAAATGACCACAAAGACACGAGAAAAACTATGAGACACGAAATGACCACAAAGACACAAGAAAACTACAGCGAGACACTAAATGACCACAAAGACACAAGAAAACTACGAGACACTAAATTACCACAAAGACACGAGACAAACTACGAGACACTAAATTACCACAAAGACACGCGAAAACTACAGCGAGACACTAAATGACCACAAAGACACAAGAAAACTACAGCGAGACACTAAATGACCACAAAGACACAAGAAAACTACAGCGAGACACTAAATAACCACAAAGACACAAGAAAACTACAGTGAGACACTAAATGACCACAAAGACACGAGACAAACTACTACGAGACACTAAATGACCACAAAGACACAAGAAAACTACAACGAGACACGAAATGACCACAAAGACACAAGAAAACTGCAACGAGACACGGAATGACCACAAAGACACGTAAAACAACCACAAAGCGCGTCCAACCAACCCTAAAGTCAGTGTGTCGAGATCTTTGTAGGAGAACTGGTGGTCTCACAATCCAACACGCTGTTTAAGAACAGAAATACAAATACAGTAATTCGTGGCGTTGGTGGGAGTTAAATGCTGGAACCATTTCAGCGGACAGCAGCGAGTCTCGTCTTCACACTGAGGTACAAACACCAAAACAAGAGTTGATTTGGTCGACCAACGCTGCAGCTGAAGATACTTCACAGAATTAAGAATGTAAAATGTGGTTTTCTAATGAAAACAAATGAGCTAGTTGTTACTTAGTCCTGAGTCCAGCCCCGATCTCCACTCACAGATATGAGATCAATATCTTCTACTCCAGCTAATAATCTAATAAATGTTTCCAAAATGTTGAACTGTCCCTTTAACTCTCCTCTGATTCCCCTCTCTGTCTGTCTCTGTCTCTCTCTCTCTCTCTCTCTCTCTCTCTCTCTCTCTCTCTCTCTCTCTCTCTCTCTCTCTCTCTCGCCCTCTCTGTGTTTGGAGATTGAAGCGATCTGATTGGCCGGCCGAGCAGGAATAAACGCTGTGAAGCTGTGCTGTGAGAAGGGGTCGCTGTGTTTTATGAGCCATTAAAGTTTTATTCATCCCTGCACCGAGGCAGCCTTCGGCCACGGGGTCACCATGCTTTAAATAAACTCTCATCACTCCCACACCCCTCCTCCCCAATATCTGCCTCCCCCCACAAAGCCCTCCCCCCACAGACTTAATGGACTGTTTATTGTTTGATGTTCAAGCCCGACTTCATCATTTTTCCCTCTCGCGCTCTCTGTTTTCTCGCCCTCAGCTTGTGTTCAGATGTGTGGAGGTTCTGAGTGATGTGGTTTGTGCCGGTACGTGTTGCGTGTTCGGGTCCCTGCCCGTGCCTCACATTACATACATGCAGTATGTCTATAAATTCCTCCGCTGTGTCGTCTCTCCCTCCTGCTCCTCTGTTTCATTGCTGCATAATCTTTCACAGACTTGTGATATTAAATATTGTATTCTTTTTTATCCGTGTAGCATAGTCTGATATATTCTTCCTCTGAGCCACAAACCTCCATTGTTGTCCAGAAACTATAAAAAAACACAGCAGTAAGCAATGTTTTCCTTCCTTTACAGTCAATCCCATAAAGACGTCCCTGCAGCTTTAAATACTCACCAAACGTGTTAATCCACCGTTGAAAATAGTCCCGTTTGAGTAATCATTGCTAAAAACTTCAACGCCCAGCTGTTTTGCAAAATCCTTGACCCTATTCTTCATTTCTAATATTTATCACCATGTTGGAACAAAGCAGCTGAAGGGCCTGAACTTGCGTCGGGAGGCTGGAGAGCATTGCGAGCTGCACTAAGAGGCTCTGACCTACATTAGCAGAGTGTGAAAGACGAAGTCCTCTCATTCATCAGTGAGATCACCGCTGTTGATGCACTCAGTGCAGAAAGCAAACGCAGGAACAAAGAGATCTCAGCTCAACTTTCTCCATGACGAAATGCAACATCATCGTTCAAATAAGTGCGAGCACACGGCCTTTGTGTTCCTGCTGTTTACCTCTCCAACTCCAACTCGTTGTTAATCAAAGTGGACTTCCTGGATCGTACCTGAAGTGACACGCCCACAAATACCGGCTGAACCTCCGGCAACTTCTCATCAGCTTCTCCCGATAACTGTTAGCGATGCAATAGTTCATCAACCGCGGAGCTCGAGCAGCACTTTCTGGCCGAGGGGGACAGAGTGATGGAGGAGAGATTTTGGGGGAGAGAGAGAGAGTTGGCAGCGTTCCCTTGCATGTTGTGTTACAGCTGACCCGATCCTCAACTTTGACCCCTGACCCCGACGGAGATCTGTCATGAGAGGGAGCTGCTTAACACAAAATGGAGCCTAGTTCAAGAGTCAGACAGAGAGAGAGAGATGTGCAGAGAGGGGGGGAGAGCGAGAGACACAGCGCTCCCCCGCACAGAGGACTCATTTATCCTCCCTCCCTCTCTCTCTCTCTCTCTCTCTCGCTCTCTCTCTCTCTCTTCACTGCTGGTTTTTTTCTTCCTCTCTTTTGTTTTCACTGCACAGAAACTGTTGCCCTTTCTTCCTCTGTCTTTCCTCCCCCTCCCTCCCTCCCTCCCCATCTCCTCACCCTCGTCTGGTTGCTTTTGGACAACAGCATCAGCGGCCATCATCACCACCACTACCACCACCACAGGTATGGATTCATGGCTGCAAGGACCAGCAGGATTCTGAGGGGGGGGGGGGCTTTAATGAGAGTCGAGGCCTCGTCAGCCGGGGAGAAATGTATGCAAATGATATGCACACACCTAAAAGGACTCTGGGTAGGCGAGGCGAGCGCCGGCCGAGCTCCCGCTGAGCTCTGAGGAAGATGAGCGCTCAGGTCAGAAGAATGACAACAGAACACCTCCTCCTCCTCCTCTCTTTTCTTTTGCTTCATCTCGGAGAGAGAAAGATGAAACACTGAGTGTGTTGTGTTGCTACATGAGGCTGTTGGTGTGTGTTTAGCTTCTGGACTGCTGTTGCTAGGTAGATTCTTTTTTTTTGTAAGCACACTGACATTTGAGGGGTAAATTATCCAGAGATTCAAACATCTGTGTTTTACATCCAGACTTTTAAATTGTCATGAATGATTAGCCTAACAATGGAAATAATAACTGAGCTCACGTTGTGAACCTCTAATTGTGCTCATGGAACTCATTTATTTGTTCATTTGACAGTAACTTCTTTCGACACTGCATTTGTAAATGTATAGTCACAACTTGGCTATTTAACCAACAGGGTGTAGTGGATGTAAGAGAAACGACCTGTTTTAAATGTTTTAATCATAAAATGCATTACTCAACAATTATAAAACACATTGTAATTGCAAATGATTTACACATTTGTGCTTAATGTAGTCTATTTTTAATTCTGGTAATATTCTCCTGCACTTTTTGAAGTGTATGAAATGCTGCTCATTAAATGTAATTTCTTAATTTGATAAATAAAATACAATCATTTATTTTTTGCAAATAAACTGTTTTTACAAGCAATCTAAAAAACCACACATTTCAACTTCAGTTCATCTTTTAAAGATGTGCCTCACATTTTATTCCAATTTATATTTACTTCATAATTATTATCTTCTATTTGTTTTATTTCACTAAACACATTTGCTGTCTTTAATTGTCCATAATTATGCTTTTGCTCAGATGATAATAAATATTACTCTTGTTGCATACATTTAAAAACAATAGTTTTTATTTAGATTTATCTCAAAATGATCGAGTTTATTTGTTGCTCGACTGAAATAATAATTTAATCCTTCAGAATGTTTTTTTCTTTTTTTTTTAAACAAACAAAGAATTCACAACTGGCTGCAGCTCGCGCGCTCCTCGCCCCGTTTGTTTGCTCGGAGCGTCGCTCGTGCAGGAATTACGCGTTAACCGGTCTGTCGGATCTGCCGCCGCTGCACAACAACAACAACAAAAAGGGAAGTAAGAAAACGAAAGGACAAAGCGAGACGTCCGCGTGACATCTTTGATGGCGCGTGCTCGTTAAATGCGCCGCAGTTCAACCGCATCCTCTCCTCTCCTCTCCTCTAATCTCTTCTTTTCTTCCAGCGTCGCATTCTGTGTCTGAGACGAGAGGAAGAGGAAGAGAGTGGCACCTGATGATGTCGACTTTGACACGTGTTAATTGCTGCTCAGCTCTCCTCATTAGGGACTCTCAAATTATTTTAGCGCTGCAGGGCCACAGCGGCTTGTTTGCCTTTAGCGGAGGGAGGGAAAGCAATCTGGGCCAAACTTCACATGAACAGGCGCAACACGGTTATTGAGCGTAAATCACTGCAATAAATAAACGCGTGAAATTAATAACGAACAAAGTATGATTTAAAATATGCTGAAATTAATAGAAAGAATAATAAAACATTTTGGAAATAGGAAATGTGCTCATTTATAATGCTAGTTTTTTGTTATAAATTCAGTGACTCATCATCTCTCATGAATCAAATTGATTTTATTAATAATAATTTATAATGCCTCATCTGCTTTGTTTCCACCTTCAGATTTTAGTGTCAATATTACGTGAAGATTTTTATCCGACGCATTTGAGCGTCATCTCTGATAATCAAAGATTTACAGTGAAGTGTGGCCTCTATGGCTCAATCGATAACGTGCTCAGGATCAATAACGTTCTCAGATCATAAAAAATGGTGTCATCAGTAAGCCTGACAAAACGGCTCGCGTTGAAACTCTCCCGATCAAATGGATTCACACACTAAAGTCCTTTTTCCTGGTGTCATTATATCCGAGTGTGTGTGTGTGTGCGCAGCCTCACCCTCCACCCACACACTCCTCTCACACACTCCTCTCACACACTCCTCTCACACACTCCTCTCACATTCAGTGTGGGAGCACCGGGGCCCTCATCCTCTCCTCCAGATTACCTGTTGGCGTGTATTTATGTGGCCCTGCATGGTGAATTATAAAGCCTTTGTTATCGCCGGGCTTTGGGGGGTCGCCCACTTGTTTATGACACCAGTAATGGCGGTAATTGTTACTGTTGAGATTACCTGTCAAGAGGAGCCGGGCGGCGAGCTCGGAGGAGGCGTCCCTCTCTTGACAAGGGTTGACAGGGGGGGGCATAGGAGGAGGGGGGCGGTAGAGAGATTGGGGTCTGGGGGGGGGGGCTTGGGCGCCCTGATGACTTCTCCTCTGATAATCAGCCGCCGCGGCCTGTGGGATAATTCAGCTGTCACTGCCACCGAGCAGCGGCCGGCATCAGCCGGGCCGACCCCCCAGCATGGCGTCATTCATTTGGTACCGAGGAGGAGGAGGAGGAGAGGGGGAGAGAGGAGGAGGAGGAGGAGGAGAGGAGGAGGAGGAGGAGGAGGAGGAGGAGGAGGAGAGGGGGAGGAGAGGGGAGGAGGAGGAGGAGGAGGAGAGGGGAGGAGGAGGAGGAGGAGGAGGAGGAGAGGGGGAGACAGAGGAGCAGAGACGGTGTGTCTCCATCTCACGTCTGAGTTCGGCCTTCAGATGCAGTAAATTAAAGTCGTCGTGAAACACTTTGCAGTTTAGAAGAGAAATATCTCGGCTCTCAAAATGTCAGTTTCTCCTCAAACTTCTGCTGTTGAATCGTCGACGTTCAGCGATGAGATCGTCTCCTTCTGCTCTTATTGTTGGTCGACCTTTAGAAGCCCAACATCGCACCGACGTTTCCTGCTTCCATTCCACTTGTTCATCAGCTTTCCACTGAATAGCAGCTTAACAGAGGATATCAGACACTAAGGCCGTCACCCTAAATAATGTGTGTATTGTGATATCACTGTGTTAACATATTCCAACATCCTCTCTAAGATTTATGGCAGTTATGGTTTCCATGATGCTTTACAAATAAACTCAACATCAGTGTGATGCAGAGTCCTCGCCATACTGGGCCCTGATTGGCTGACGATATGCAGCCATTCCTCTTTGTCAAACGATCCAAACGTTGCATTTCTGATGTGCAAACACAAAATTTAAATTGTTCCACTCAAACAAAGTCAAATGCAGCAATGTGTGGACATTAATTCGATTTAATAATCCATGCACAGAGGTTGAGGAACACGTTGTGGCCGTTTAAAGGTGCAGACTCATTCCTTCTCTGTAGAAGTGAGCTGGTTGTCTTCCCGGACACGTGTGCATCGTACAGGCCGGCAGCGGCGGCTATGGAAGGCAAATCACTTTTCCAATGGTTTTGGAGCAGCTATCAATGTCATCCCTGAATGGCTGTCTTCATCAATGATTCCACCTGATCTGGAGCAGGGTGTGTGTGTGTGTGTGTGTGTGTGTGTGTGGGGGGGGGGGGGGGGGGTTCCCTTATCTGTCGCTGGAATCTTTCTCAGTTTAAGGCAGAGAGCTGCTGAGACGCTGTCAGAGCTTTGGACAGCTGACGTCCCGGGTGTGAGCGGCTCTCTGTCTGTGTTCCACGGCTGCTCCTCTGGGATGATGTCACGCAGACTGTCTGCTCCTCTGGGATGATGTCACGCAGACTGTCTGCTCTGGATGTTGGCTCCTTCACCATGTGGGCTCTGTTGTGCAGCGTCGGGGCAGTTCTCTGCTTTATCATTCATTTATTCTGATTATTTAATTTTTTATTCATTTTGTTTCTACCTCAGATATAACTGTAGTCCACATGCATGTCTCTAAACTATACATGTTTGTATTCATGATAGATAAAGAGGTTTAACTGTCATTTTGTTCAGAATAACTGAAGATAAGTTATTGTGTTACAGCAGCAGGTTATAACATGTCTACACTAGAGATGCACATCTATAGAACACACAATATAAAGAATATATTAGAAAACACGACCAAACTACGATCATATCAAATGTAATGCACGAGCAAAGCGTACACATTCTTTGTACTTTTATTTTCTTTTGGCTTGTGGTTGAACTTCACTGGAATCTGAATTATGATATCTTCTGCTGCTTTAATTCTTCTGAAGCTTTTCCAAACAGACCAACGAGCGTTAATGAGCTGAAGCTCAGCGATGCTGAACTTTTCTCGTCCATTCAACACATGAAATATCTCATCTGAAGCGAGCGTGATGTCCTCTTCATCACAATTAAACAAGCAGCATAATTCTGATGATGAATTTCTCCGCCGCTCTCACAGGATCTGGTGCTGCGAGGCCAGTTCTTTACTGAACGTGTCTGAATGGACAAATAAACAGGAGGAGAGCTTTCACATCACGCTCGCTGTGATGGAGGATTTACAGAAACCTCTTCCAGTTTGTGATGCAATAAATCTACTTTCCACTTGAATGCGATTCCCTCTTCTTTGCTTTTAACCACTCCTCTTTAGATCGCACTGTCACGGCCCATGAATCAAAACCAACGGCTTCATAACTTCATTTAGCATCTTTGCAGTTTTATCGCCGAGGTTTAATCCTTTTGGCTGGCTGACAAAACGGAACATCACCATCATCACCATCATCACGACTTAACCAAGGAATCAGATAATCTCTCCTGGATATTAAAGCAAAGCAGTCTCATTCCTTATTCAAATGACAGCATGAGGAGCCCATACATTCATCACCCGCTACAGGAGTGAGGTTATAAACAATGCCATTCATTATCTGGCCCAGATGCAGCGATTGTTGATTAAAGGGCTTTGAATATAACGCGCACACACACACACACACAGATGGGTGGACATTAGGAAAGGAGAGAGGCCATCTGAACAGGCTGGAGGGACATTAACGGCAACAATGATTGATATTTGCCGCGCAGGCTTTTTAATGGTATTGTTATTCCTCAGAGTTATACCCGTCCTCCCTACGTCTCGTCTCGCAGATAAATGGAGGTGTAATAATGAATAGAAATTATCCTGATTATTTTGGAGGAGGAGGAGGAGGAGGAGGAGGAGGGTGATTCATAATCTAGCATCACGCTTAAAGCTCAGTCAACAGTGTCTTGTGGATTTTCTTTAATGTTTTGTGGGTTCAGCTTTAAAATGCTGCGTATATTTTAAATCAACATTCATATTGATTGTTACATATTTAAAAAGAGAAACGCATGAAGGTTACTATCCTCAAAGATAATAATGAGATTTATAATAATAAAGACGATCCATTGTCATTTTAAAAGGGCATTAATAATGCAGCGGGAGCACAATTTGGAGTAACTGTATAATATTTTCACACAATAACAGGTATAAACATTCATAATGTAATTAATCGAACAAGATGTATTTACATTCATGTATGTTTAATGATTTATCTTTAAAATCTTACCTTGCACATGAAACGTGTATTTTTCTGCAATCTATATTTATGTCAGATTATCAAAACAGAATTATCTTGAAATAAAAGGCTTTTCTACCGGCGCTGCACAGAACTCAGACTTTTATTGAGCTGGCGGTGAGAAAGCTGTGATATTAATTAGTTGTGTTTTCTTGAGAGCCGTTCGCCGCTGAGTGTCGATGGTGTGAACAGCTGAGGTGGACATCGCCCAAAACACATTATTTGATGTGAGAGGCCAGCTTGTCCAAAGCAGTTGTGTTTATTACACACTCCTCTGGCACCTGCTGCAGCGAGGACGGCCTGCCAGGACACACACACACACACACACACACACACACACACACACACACACACACACACACACACACACAGTCTTCCAAAATCTCCTCTTCATTTTGCCACTTTCCACCCCAAACGACGGCCATGATCACTTTCCAATAACATTTGCAGGACTCAGCTGCTGGTTCAGTGGTTCAGTGCTGGACTGCATTGTGAAAGCTCACATTAACTCACATTATCCACCTGCAAGGTTCAAGCAAAATGCATTTTTATATTATAATGTAATGACACAATTTCATTTGTGTTTCTAACGAACACTCAGTGTGATGTTTCGCAGCTTTAAATGCAAATGACTCAAGAAGAACAAAGCAAAGCATTCACATCGTCCTGCGTTGTCTTGGTGTCTCTGCTCGGACGCTTATTGAACCGTTGTCTTGCTGCTTGTGGCTGTCACCTGTTGGTCCTCTCTCTCTATGTATTTTATTTTATTTTCCTTTCCTCCATCATTCACCGGCATCTCTGGGAACATTTTTCTCATCTGTTGTGAAGGAACAATTCTATTGACTGGGTTCTAAATTCCCTTTGAAGTCCCAGTAGGAACAGGACAGTGTTTCTTATCATTGAGTCCTCTTTGTTTCAGGCCACTGATCCTCAGCTCAGCTCAGGTCTTATCTGGAGTCTTGTGAAAACAAAAGCAGCATCAGCTTCTAAATCCTGTAAATACCTGAGCTCATATTTATTGAATCCAAGCGCCCCATTAAAACACGACTGAATGCTCTTAACAAATGAAATAAAAATAGTTTATTTTGAATTCCTCTGCTGCTCTTTTTCTTCCTCCTCCTCTTCATCCAACGATACCTCACTTGTCTTCGTCCTGTCTCCTTTTATTTTTTTCCATCCTTATTTTCTGCTCCTCTGGTGTTCCTCCTCCTCCTTCACCGTCATGTTGTGCATCATCCACTCCCACCATCCCTCCTTCCTTTCTCCCTTTCCTCTCCTAGGGTGTAATGGTGTGATGCCTCCCTCCAACGCTCCCCCCACCTCCACCCCGCCACCCTTCCACTCTCTCAGTAATCAGGGCCAGATGGAGGCAGAGATGGAGTGATGGAGGGAGGGAGGATTGGGTTCGGCCCTAGCAGTGTCTTAGAACGTGGGGAGCTGTCAGCCCTGCAGGGAGAGAGGAATTCTCCGGCAATAAAATAGGGATTTATCACCACTCTACCACCGAGAGAGAGGAGGAGAGAGATGGAGGGAGAGGGTGTGAGGCAGAGAAAAGGACGAAGAGATCAAGAAAGTCAGATGGAAAAGGGGGTTGACGTGGGAGAGAGTAGAATAGAGAGGGGCAGAAATAGAAACCCTAGAAGACTTTTCATCATCGTAAAGCTTCAGACAGATGAGGGAGGTTGAAGGAAGGAACATGCAGAATGATAGTTTGGAAAGAGGGGAGCAGAAATTGAGACGGACAGTTGTGCGATGACACCCGCGGCTCATCTGCTCACATTCTAGCGGCCTGACGGATTCCTCTCTTGCCATCTGTGGCACGCGGAGAGGCGAGCGTCTGTGCAGACGGTAATGCCGTCGCGTTCAGGGGGACGGGGTTGTTGAGCAAAGAAAAGGACTCGCCGTCCCCTACTGGGCCAAATGAACCTGCTAAAACAGCCGCGCTCCACAATCGGCTGTGTAATTGAAACCAGAATGTGCAGGATTTGATAAATTGCTCGTCTCCCGCAGGAATTCTAAGGTTGTAAATTTCTTTTTAGTGCATTTTGGCCGTGCTGAGGTGTGCAGAGGTGTATGTTAAGAGTGTGTGCGTGTGTGTGTGTGTGATTCACAGAGAGTGGCTGTGCTGTATTTATTATTTCAAAACATAATGGCGGTCCAGTCGTGTGGTGCTCGTACAGTACGTATACGTCCACCAACGTATCCTCATACAACAGTTAGTATATCTTACCAAAAGTTACTCCTCCTTTTTTGTGTGGTTTCCTACAAAAGTTAAGCAACACGTGTCAATATACGCTCGTTTTATGCACACACGTTTTTTTTCTTTTTTTAACTTCTGTTTACGGCAAACAACTTAGTTAGGTTTAGACAACAACACAACTTAGTTAGGTTTAGACAACAACACAACGTAGTTAGGTTTAGGCAACAACGCAACTTAGTTAGGTTTAGACAACAACACAACTTAGTTAGGTTTAGGCAACAACGCAACTTAGTTAGGTTTAGACAACAACACAACTTAGTTAGGTTTAGGCAACAACACAACTTAGTTAGGTTTAGACAACAACACAACTTAGTTAGGTTTAGGCAACAACACAACTTAGGTAGGTTTAGACAACAACACAACTTAGGTAGGTTTAGGCAACAACACAACTTAGTTAGGTTTAGACAACAACACAACTTAGTTAGGTTTAGGCAACACAACTACTTAGTTGTGGGAAAGATTGTTGTTTGGGTTAAAAAAACAAAGAAGTGCCGTTACTGAAGTACACAAGTTACGTGTCGAATAAGTTGACTTGTCATTACACACGGGGGACGACCAGCGGTCTCCATACTTCCGCTTTCATGATTACATGGATAACATAAAAAATCATTTCTTTGGGGAATGAAATACGACGCACTACTTGTCGTAGGTATAGCTGCTAATGCGGGATGAGACCAGCCTGACATACCTGCAAATTCTCCTGCACATTCTGACTCAGTGACCAGATAGACTGTGAACTGTGCTTCTGCTCCGCGGCTTCAGTGGTTTACATCAAAGGAGAACATTTAAAGATCTTTGTTAGGCGCAGAGCAGAGCTGCTTTGTGAAGCTGAAGAGGGAGTACACACACACCGGATATTACTCAAACATTCCAGTTAAGGTGCAACATTCAGAAAGTTCTCTTTGAAATCATCAAATGTGAAGCCACAAGAGATGCCTTCAAATCTCAAAGGACAGGACACACTTAATGTCCAATATTGTGCGCACATACTGTATCAATCTACACCTGAGGAACTTATTCACCATTTTTCTTAAAGTTTTCAAACACACAATGTGATATTTAATGCCTCTTAGCTGTAAATCCAGTATCTACGTCATTGTAGGCTGATTTCCTACAGTTCCATCTGTTCTGATGATCCATTTCAGGAGAAAGTAGTAAAATAGTGCCGTCGCTGCCACGATCCTAATCTGAACTTGACTTTGCTTATTCTTAAAAGAGCAGCTGTCTTTTAGCAAAAGCTCTCGAGTAGAACACGGTGCGAACTGTATGTTACAGATATGACGTCACTGAATAAAGAAAAAACACTCAAGGAATAGAAGATCGCAATAAATCAATTTATTTTCCTGAATGGAAAGTTAAAATGGTATAAAACCATGCAGACGAGTCATGGAGATCTTAAAAGCTCATTCCCAGAGTTCATGTCTACGGGAACTAGCCTCCATGTGTATGTCTGTCAACCGTGCTGAGGGCATGGAGAGGTCAACACAACGTAAACAGAGACCGCCACACGATTTACGATGTTTGCTGCTAAGACCAGAGGTCTGCGCGTTCTCAAAACCCTAATTGCTTTTTGCAGCTTTTCAATCAACCCGACTTTGTGGACATTGTTTTTGTATTTTTTTTCACCTTTCATTCCTCCCCCCCCCATCATCAGGGAGGCTGCTCTGTGTGTCGGTAGCTACTCCTGCGTAGCTGTGACTCGACTCGAAACGTAAGCAAAAGTCGAAAGCTCAGAGTTTCTTTTTTTCTCGTAATTAAGAGCAGACGTCGTTTCTTTCTCTCGCTCTCTCTTGAATCCCCGATGTTGGCCACTCTGGCCGATTGAAAAGGGGGAAAGCCAGTCACACATGTGGACATCTGGTTGGACAAGGAGAGCATGCAACCCCCCCCCCCCCCCTCCTCGCCTGTTGACAGTCGTTACCTATGCCCCGACGGACCCTCGCTGCCCCGAGATAAAACAACCTCTATCCAGAGCCAGACGCATAAATATTTCTCTATTTTCCAAAATAGCTTTTCATTTTGCAAGTTTTATGGCCCTAATATTAAGTGCATATGTTGTACAAGACAGCGTGTCCTCTGCCTCACCCCTCGGGTTCACAATTGAAGTTTTTCTTTTTTTTTCTTGAGTCTTCTTGAGAGGAAGGGAAGGAAAAGTCAGAAAAGCATAAATGGGAGGGAAAGGGAATAAGCCTGAGAAGGATTTTTGTTTTTCTGCATATCTTTCCAAAAGGTCAACATGTTCCAACTGAAAGTTATTTACTGGCATTGCGAGTCTTTTCCCACCTGTTAGCATAACAAACGTAGCAATGCTAACGATTTCACACCAAGCAGACGAGTGAATAGCGTCTGACAGACATTATGTCAATGGGATGAAATTATAAAAATGACGTTTATCATCAAAAACTGTCAATCTGCATGCATGTCGCCGAGTGTCCCACATGTCGGTTGCTGTTTTTAACTTTCCACGCGAGTCTGTGTTCTTAGCCTCCCTGTGACCTCCTTCTCTCTTTCTCTCCCTCATGTCTCCTCAACATATGTTTCAGTCACCGGTTTTCAGCATAAAGCTCTTTATTCATCTTTCATGCAACAGATTTTTAAATTTCGTCAGCATATGTGACCAAACGGCGTGAAGTCGAGCTCGTTTCACTTGAAAAGAGCGTCGTCTGAGAAAGCGACGGATCAAAATGCGCTTTATATTTAATGAAAAGATTATTTATTGTCCTTATGTAATGTAATTGAAACATCTGAGTAGGAAACTGTGACATGTGTATCACTCTAAGCACAGAATAACGGGAAACGTCCCAAAGATAACTGTTTTTCAAGTGAAAGATGTACAAATCGAGTCAGTCGTCGAGTTTAAAGAACGCTCAAAGCAAGATTCACTGTGTGGGTTTGTTTTAATGTGCTCATGTTTAATGATTTCACAGCTTTTCATTTACCATATAGTGCATCTGGGACTCTTCATTTCCCTCTGGAACACAGCCTCAACTGCTATCTCACACATTTTATACGTCCAGCACTTATTCAGATTGATATTAAAAAGTATGCAGCAGTCGACCAAAACATCTGGATTTTCAGTTAGTTCTGAAATAATATTTTTGCTAAGCAAAGTATATATATATATAGAGAGAAAAAAAAGAGTAATAATACAACATTCTCTACACGGCGTGCCTCTCTGCTAGACATCACATTTCACAAGGCCCGGCGCAGCCTCAGATGAAATATGCCACAATAAATCCCCCGCGTATATCTCCAGCATGCTCGCATCGCGCTGTCCGCTGCGCTCAGATTTAGCTCCAGTGGCGACATAAGTTACGGCGAGTCTTGTTTGAAACCATCTTGTGAGGATTTAGTACTGTGGCATACAACTCTGAATGAGAGGGGGGGGGGGTTGAGAGAGCAGCATTTGGATGAAGGACAGCTGCAGGATAGTGGTGAAGAAAAAAAAATGTTCCTGAAGAAAGCGTTTTTTGTTTCAAAAGGATTATGAATGACTGTGACTGACAGATTGATACAACTTTAACTGCGTTGATTCTCCATCTTTTCGATATATTCACTCAAGAACTTTTCTTCTTTTTTGTCTTTTGCTTTTTGATGAATGGGAAATGTTGAGGAAAAGTCCCTGGTTTTATCTCCTTACAGACGGTGGTGACAGAGAATGATGTCAGAGAGAAGACTCCCCATCATTTGTCCCTTTGCGCCTTTCTGCTGAGACAAAACAACGGTGATTCAGCCAAATGGCTCGAGTGAGTTTCTACATCTGCTGCATCCAACAACCAGATGTTTGATAGTTCTTTTTTGTTTTGAAAACAGGAAGTGAGGCATTTTTGATGTCTGCAATAACACATTATTTGGGATAAATAGAAGAAGGATTGTGTATTTGGTTTGAGCCCTGACAGCAAGATAGAAAACAAAGAGCACATAACTTCTTAAACAGAACATCTTGGTTCTTGGACCCCCAAAATAAATATTTAAAATAGATTTCCCTAGACTTATTGGGGTGGAGTGTGCAATGCCAAAGGTTGCTGATTTGTCAAATGTAAAAGCCTGAGGATGTCAGATGTTCTTTACAGCTTCCATTCAAATGAATCCTCATATTACGGTTTGCTATCTCATGAAAAGTGAATCGTCATTTTTTGTGCGTTTTCCAACAAAAGTCCAACAACACGTGTCAATTTTGGCTCGTTACATGCACACATTCTTTCTTTTTTAAACTTCCATCTTTACAGAATTAAACTCAACTTATTTAGGTTTAGGGAAAATAACTACTTATTTAGGTTGAGGCAACAAAACTTATTTAGGTTTGTGCAACAAAACTTCCTATTTAGGTTCAGGCAACAAAACTACCAAGTTAAGTTTAGGAAAAGATTGTTAAATATTTAGTTAGGTTTAGGGAAGAGATTGTTGTTTGGGTTGTGTGGCGTTACTTAAATCAACATTCAACATTGACTTACCTTTTCACACTGGTAACAAAAAGCTGATATTTGTTTGACCCATCCACCTCCACTCCCACCTGCCCTGCATAGGTTTTACGCTATTTATACTTACACAGGAATAGATTTTGTGGGGTATCTACGAATTACATAGTATTTGCATACTAAAACAGACGAAGGAAAAACATCTGTAGCTCAGTAAAGTTTAATATCTGTTGGGCCAATCATATTTTTCACTTTTCCACTGACTTTAACTGTGGAAAAAGATATGACCCTATCATCCAGATGTTTTCCAAAACTTGTTAGTAAGTGCCCTCTCATTATCTCTGGTGGTGAGAATCTAAGAGAAAACAGCTGGAGGACAAGATGAGAGCTGATTTGGAACAAAACCAGGTTGGAGGTCAAAGCGTTTTCGGAGCTTAAAGTAAGCACCAACTCACGTTTTGACATTCGCATCTTTGTTGTAACAGCTTGTGTTTGTTTTATTCTAAGTCAAACGTTTTGTCATTAATGAACTTCCATATGTAACTGGGAGGAGTGCAAAAACTATGCTCAACCCCTTATCACCATGGATCTCACCAAAATAAAAAGATAACAATCTGTGAGATTATCACAAGGCAATTAAAGGGGAAACACAGCAACCGTGGGACAGAGATGTTTCCAGAGTAGGCAGATGCTGAATGGAAGACTGCCCAATAAAACCACAGTCATCTTCTTACCACTCAGCTGCAATTTGGGGTGTTGAGAGCATTGCTCAACAAGCACTGTATCACGGCAGGTCGTGAAAATGCAATCTATTGGTTTCGTGTACAGGGACACAATTTGCTCAGCATGAAACTTATGCCAATGGAAAGTCAATTATGAGCCTTATTTGTGGTGGACACAGATTAAATACATCCATGTAACTAAGCAACAGTTAGAGCAAGTGACGTACTTTATAACATCCAAAAAGACGACTATTGGTGGCAGGAAGGGGAGGTGGACGAGTCCAACAATCAGGACATTCAACCAGAAGTCTAAACCTAACTGTTGGTTTTGTTGTCTAAACCTAACTGTTGGTTTAGTTGTCTAAACCTAACTGTTGGTTTTGTTGTCTCAACCTAACTTGGTGTTGTTGTCTCAACCTAACTGTTGGTTTTGTTGGCTCAACCTAACTGTTGGTTTTGTTGTCTAAACCTAACTGTTGGTGTTGTTGTCTCAACCTAACTGTTGGTTTTGTTGTCTAAACCTAACTGTTCGTTTAGTTGACCAAACCTAACTGTTGGTTTTGTTGTCTAAACCTAACTGTTGGTGTTGTTGTCTCAACCTAACTGTTGGTGTTGTTGTCTCAACCTAACTGTTGGTTTTGTTGTCTAAACCTAACTGTTGGTGTTGTTGTCTCAACCTAACTGTTGGTTTTGTTGTCTAAACCTAACTGTTGGTTTTGTTGTCTTAACCTAACTGTTGGTTTTGTTGTCTAAACCTAACTGTTGGTTTTGTTGCCTCAACCTAACTGTTGGTTTTGTTGTCTAAACCTAACTGTTGGTGTTGTTGTCTAAACCTAACTGTTGGTTTAGTTGTCTAAACCTAACTGTTGGTTTTGTTGTCTTAACCTAACTGTTGGTTTTGTTGTCTAAACCTAACTGTTGGTTTTGTTGCCTCAACCTAACTGTTGGTTTTGTTGTCTAAACCTAACTGTTGGTTTTGTTGTCTAAACCTAACTGTTGGTTTTGTTGACTAAACCTAACTGTTGGTTTTGTTGACGAAACCTAACTGTTGGTTTAGTTGTCTAAACCTAGCTGTTGGTTTTGTTGTCTTAACCTAACTGTTGGTTTTGTTGTCTAAACCTAACTGTTGGTTTTGTTGCCTCAACCTAACTGTTGGTTTTGTTGTCTAAACCTAACTGTTGGTTTTGTTGTCTAAACCTAACTGTTGGTTTTGTTGACTAAACCTAACTGTTGGTTTTGTGGACGAAACCTAACTGTTGGTTTAGTTGTCTAAACCTAACTGTTGGTTTTGTTGACGAAACCTAACTGTTGGTTTAGTTGTCTAAACCTAACTGTTGGTTTTGTTGACTAAACCTAACTGTTGGTTTTGTTGACGAAACCTAACTGTTGGTTTTGTTGCCTCAACCTAACTGTTGGTTTTGTTGTCTAAACCTAACTGTTGATTTTGTTGTCTAAACCTAACTGTTGGTGTTGTTGCCTCAACCTAACTGTTGGTTTCGTTGTCTAAACCTAACTGTTGGTTTTGTTGACTAAACCTAACTTTATATGGACGATTCGTGTCTCAGTATACAAACCAATAGATTGCATTTTGTGACTATTTCACATACTGCTGTGAGACTGTGTGGTCAAATTGAGCTCTGAAGGCAGAGTGTCTTGTCAGGTATTCCATCCAGATGTTTTGGATGGAATAAGACAGAGAAAGAAGGACGTTTTGCCCAGGAAACAGGGAGAGGAGTGATGGTTTAGAGAACTCACCCCCCACCCCTTCAGGAACAAATTGGTGTCAAGTGTGTGTATGCAGGAGGATTAAGTGTGTGTTTTCTTTGCGTTCACTCGCGGTGCTGAGGACAAAAACAGCTTGAGTCCCCCCACACGTCCTCACAACTCACAGAGACACTTGTGTTTACGCCCGGACAGGGAGAGGACGGCTAATCTTTTCACCTTAATCTGTGTAAACGCACACATGCACACAGTGTTCATGGACACGTAAATCACCTAAAGCCAGAGCTGCTGTCCTCAAACTGCTGCTACATACGACGCCAGTTTTTCGATAATCACAGCAGTCAAACAGGAACCAAATTGAAGACTCTGAAATTGAAAACTGATCGTAGAACATTTGCTCTTGGTGTTGCTCTGCTGCTGAATGAGGAGGGGAAAATATGTAAAGTGCATCACACCAAACGAAGCGAATACTCAAATACGTAATACGCGAATACGTAATACGCGAATGATTCGCACCGCGTATTCGCTTCATTTGCACCGCCGGTCTCGCTGGGGACTATTTGTGTTCATTTGCCTGAATCGCGCAAATCGCGCCGGAGAGGGGGCGGGGCTTATCGCCCTGAAAGCCGTTCAACTGTCCGCCATTAACCATGGAAAAAATAACCTCTAGTTCTGCTTAGTACGTGTTGTGGAAGTCACAGATATCCCGGGAAACTAAACGCCGTCATGTCTGGTTCATAATATTGTTCAGAGGAGCGCCGTGAATTTTATCGAGCTGTATTCACTGTGTCTAGCCACATGTCGCTGTTTACTACAGCTGTAGGAACACAAAATAAACTGATTTGGCTGTGATTTAACGGCAATAAGCCGACAAAAAGGGACTCCGAAATAACTACGTAATGATGCCGATTTGTACTTATCTTCTCAATGGAGCTCGGATATGCTAGGCTATGCTAACATTGTAGCAGCTCCACCAACACTCAGAATAACGTCACGTAGACGTAAATACGGCAGCGTCTATTCATTGTTTGTACCGTATGGTTTACACACATGTATACACATAGTTTGGTCCGGTCTCTGTTGATATGAGGTATCGTAGAGCTCTGGGTGAACACAGACGGCTACAGGATTTATTTCCAGATTCAACAACGGCAGGACGTCAGTGATGACGGGGGGAGCAACTCAGCGCTGATAGGCTATCGCGCCGGGGGCGTAATGCGAATATTTCGGCGAAGTTGAAAAATTTCAACTCACGCGTTTGGGGCGATTTGGCGATTGACGTGAATTTGCGTCAACCGCGCCGCACCATCGCAATTTCGCGCCACGCCAGTCTCATGGCGTCTGTGCGTAGACTTTGTATGTAATCTACTCCCGCGAATAATTCGCGCCGCGTTTGGTGTGAACGCACCATAAGACAAACATCCCCAGATGTCCACAGCCAAGCTCACCTCCAAATTTGAAATGACTCGTTAAACATTGGACAGTAATTAAATGAAATGTTGAGTTTGAGGGACTCTTGGGGGAGTCCTGTAGAGGAGGGGTATTTTAATGTAGTCACTTGACGGACTCTCCCTCAGTTTGAGCCCCATGGTTTCCCTGTTATACGCCTCATAGGCCTGGACTCTGCAGCTGTGGTTTCACATGATATCGTCATGCTCATACATCACTCAGAAAGAGATAGATCCATCACTAAGTTCTTTACACGGCAATCTCCTGCAGGATTGATTTAGAAATATTTCACAACGGCCCTGAAATTTCCTTCATTTTGCCCTCTTTGCTTCTTATTTCCGGCTTTGCCTCCAGATCGCAGAAACACAAAATCAAACCGGCTTTTCTGTTCAACCTCTCGTCAACTGACGCCATGTTTTTCTCCGACGCTCAACGGATCATAAACCCCCTCATCTCGGACCGCGCTCCTCCAGCCTTGTGTGTTTTAGAGAGCCTCCTTGTCCATAATGCCATATCACATAAACACATTGCGTTTGATTGGTAGACATAAACATTTAACGCCGGGCTACAACTCAGGGCCGCCGTTAACGGGCTCGCTGCCGTGACGGAGGGAAGCCAAGGTCGGCCGCCACCGCAGCACCGCTCAGGGTCACAGAGGAAGAGGAGGGAGGAGGAAGATGCTGGGCTTTCAGATAGATCGGCAGATAGAACACAACAGAAAGCATGGAGGTCTTTCTAGGTAATGTAAAGCTCGTAATATTTTACCACGGCGATACACAAAGAGAATTGAGTGTGACGTGAGCAGCATTATTCGTGTGCTTGCCTTGTGTACTTTGTGTGTATCTGTACAAAAATGTGATGTTTTTTGTGCTTTTTCCAGCAATACGTGTCATTTTTGGCACGTTACAAGCTCATGGTCTCTTCAAAATAAGTGTCTGTCGTCACTGGAAACAGCTTAGTTAGGTTTAGTCAACAAAACTATTTAGTTGGCTTTAAGAAAAGATCGTGGTTTGGGTTGAAGTAAGTCAGGAAGTGGCGTGACAAACGAATCAACGTTGACCTCTCGTTTCATACGAAGAACGAACAGCGGTCTTCTGGGTGAACCGGTTTCTGTTTAGATCCTGTACCTGATGCACCAGCCCTGGTTCATGATTTTGTTGATAACATACGAATTGATTTTGTGGGGTATCAGGAATTACAGCTCATTCATTTTCGTAGGTATAGCTACGAACGCTGCATGAGAACAGCCTGATCGTGTATAACAACTCTCCCTTGAGGACTTCTGGTTGTGCACACTTGCAAAGTAAACCTGCTGGCTCTCATGGAGGCCACCGTGTTAATCACAGCAGGAAAAGCTCCAGTGTTGAAACTGCTGACCTTACTTTTGTGATAAAGATTGCAGTTTTTCTGACTGGATGCATCACGACACGTTGATTACACGAGCGAGTATAGAAGACAATGACGTGCTTCTGACTTTCTAACTCGACCCTTTTATTGGCGGCACTCATTAATGGGCAACTGCAGCTAAACATTAGTATTTGGTGAAAATGTCTTTGTCTCAGCTTGGGCCGATTTGTAATCGGTGACTATTAAGTTTACATTTCAGTTTACTGTATATATGAATGAACTGTTGGTCTACACATATACTTCTATACAAATCCAAGACTCTCTCCTGGTGTTTGCAGACTATATTCACCTGCACCTGCTAAGGGATCTACGACACACCTACAGGTGATTACTGGATGGTGACTGAATGTTGTGTTTTATAATCAAAGCCCTCGCTTGTACTTGAATAAGCGGGATGGACAGTATGTAACCAGATGTGATGTGTAGAGTTCACCGTGCAGGCCTCGTTCACAGCGTGTTGTTGAAAGTCGACTCTGGCTTCAGCGACGCTGGTACAATGAGTCCATGTGGACTGTTCCCCCTTTTCGTAACGTTTCTGAAATCTGTTTTGTGTTTGTCTGACTGCAAAGATTGGACCTTATGCTATAATAAGAATCCTGTAAACAGAGCGTTCATTCCAGCCTCATACTTTATGAGTGGTAATGTTTAATGTTTCACTCTTCATCATTGGATTCTTTAGTTATTAACGGTAATTGATATCTATTGCTATAAACAGGACATTTGTAGTGTTTTATCATTGGTTGAAATGTCTTTCAAATTATTATTATTATTTTATAGGCAAATATGATGACCTCAAAGTAAAATCACACCATAATGTACTTAATGTTCATTCCAGCAATCAATAAATGGATGGGTGCCATTTTGTTTTCAAAGTAGTTTACTTTGCAAGTGTGCACAACCAGAAGTCCTCAAGGGAGAGTTGTTATACACGATCAGGCTGTTCTCATGCAGCGTTCGTAGCTATCCCTACGGAAATGAATGAGCTGTAATTCCTGATACCCCACAAAATCAATTCGTATGTTATCAACAAAATCATGAACCAGGGCTGGTGCACATGTAAAAACACACTTTCAGGTTGAGTCTCCGCTTCTCTCCTCACACAAGTGCTTCTTATTTTACCTTGAGGTTGTGCTCGGGTTCGTCGGCCTTCCATTTGGAGGTGGTGACCCGGCTTAGCCTAATAAATTCAGCTGTGTTTCAACACTAACAGACATCGACTTCATCCATCACGGAGCTTAACAATAGCCGTGTCTTCAGCTGCTAAAAGCTTTTCATGTGAAACCTGCAGACCTGCTCGGTGTGTGTTGGTGTGTGTGCACATGTAAGTTGAGTGTGTGTGCATATTGTGTCTGTGTGTGTGTGTGTGTGTGTGTCCTGGGCCCTGCAGCTCTTTTCAAACCACTTATCAGATGGATGTGTTTGACATGTAGCTGCATAAACAGCCGCTGCACCACGAGCAGGTTTGCGCTGACAAGAGGCCCGTCGTTGAAACTCTTACGTTTAGGAGTTCTGTTTCAGAGCTCTTATGTCCCCCACTTTCCACTTCAATCTGTCCCGTAAGCTACATTAAACAACGGGAACCCAGTTGATGAGAAATGGCCTCCCGTCTCCCCCTCCCTCGCTGACACGACTGTCTGTTTTATTTAAAACGCCGCATCGAACGAGGGAGTGAACCAGCCGGGCGGCGTCTTCATTGATGTCAAGCGAGCTGGCACTTCGCCCTGTCAGTGTCTCGCGGGGCGGCGTCACACATTTGCATAACAAGCCGTCGTGGTGACACCGACGCCTCGACAGATGTCAGCCGAGTGAGGGAAGTTCGTCAGGTCCCTCCATCATTTCTAAGGGTCTTGCCCTCTTTGTTCCCGGCTCTTTCTCCGCTTTCACAATCAACATTGTTATTTTTCGAGGAGAGTCGTGTCTCCTTGCCGGAGTCGTCGCGGTGTTTGAGGAGTCACTTCACAGTCATAAACATCACGCGAGGACATAATAAGAAAAGTGGATCATCTTTCAGGGGGGAACGTATAAAAAGGTTCACACTCGATTTTATTGGAATAAGATAACTATTTTATTCTGGTTCCTGCTAACGCAAGTCACTGGGGCAATTTACTTATATATGAAATATTATGAAATGTAATAACTGTTTTCAAATTTCCTTTCTGTAAAAAAGTGCTGAAGCTTCTCTTTGGATTATTATTATTATTAGTACAATTAGTATAAGTTCAGCATTTATTCTGTTTTGTACCTCTGTGAAAAAGTGACAACGAGTTCTGAGTTACACAACGCATTATAACTCATAACTTTAGCTCGTTATAACAACATATTATAACACATTATAAATTCTAAGTTTCTAAAATGGAACAATGTCTTGTCAACATTAATAGCACGCTACAGCATGACTCTGAGCTTTAAGTAAAGTGACTGTGTAAGGTTATTGTATGCTAGGCTGCTATGACGCAATCATGAGGCCTTATGAGCAGAACTAACTGGATGCAAGTGAAGTGTGAGACAAAAACAAATCACAATGATTATCAAAGTCTTTATTTTGCAAAACACACAACTTCTCTTTTATCTTCATGTGATACTTGTAGTTGCGCTGTGATGTCGTTTTCCCACGAGGTCCACAATACTGTGATACTTTTCAGTGCATGCTAATCTCTGATGTTTTTTGTACATCCATGCAGGGGGGGGGCAAGGAGAACCGCTTCCTGGAGGTGCCATGCATGGAAAAACATCCGCCATCACACCGAGCCCACACTGTCTGCACGCCTGCTCCAGAACATACACGGGAACACAACAGAGGGAAAATTTCTATTTATGTTTGATTTAAGATGATGATGATGATGTTTCAGGTCTCTTGATATTGTGTCAATAGCTTCAACCTTTTTGTTTATGAGTAATGTATATGTACTGTTATTTGTGTTTCTTCATAGTTTAATGATGTAACCAACACTAAGAACAACACTGCATTCATATAACTTTGGTTCTAATTTCTCAACCATTTATTATTTTTCTTCATTGACACCTTCTTTAGGATACTACATTGCATGCCTGTAAATATAACAGCAAATGAAGATTGAATATATATGTAATTTAAGGTAATATATAGCTATTGTACAGTAGAAATCATCTAACATAGTATTAGATAGTATCACTGGTTATGAAAAAGCAAGAGTTACAGTTACATTTGTTTTGTTCTTTAATCATTGTAAACTATAAAGATAATTTCAATAAAATTGTGATGTATTTCATTTGTAGTGAAAAGCTAAATACTTTTCTGGATTGTTTTATGTTATGACATGTTTTTTATGACACACTGAACTATGACCTTTTCTATGCTACTGTATGACATGCAATACTATGACTTTTTTACACATTACACAAAAAGAAGTGATAGAATAGTATGTTTAAAAAAAGCCATAAGAAGGCATATTATAGGATGTTGGAAAAAAAAATCAGAGTATAGTCTTTTGAAAAATGTGAAAAAAACATACTAATGTTTGCCAAAAAACATAGTTTATCATGTGAGAGAACCTCTTCAGGGTCTGTCTTTTTTCTCTTGGCTGTTCATTGTCTTAGAGGATGTTGATCGTCCACTGATGAGTCACACCTCAGCCTGTTGTGGCAATAAATGTTCACCACCTTCACAAGGAGTGCTTTTCATCTTCTGACATGACTGCCATTTAGTTTTTTGTTTGAATCAAAAAAAATCATAGAACCATATATGCTTACTGATTGCTGACATTCAAAGTATGTTTGGGTTAGTTATTGTATCACATTTTAATAAATATGCTTATTTATTACTTTTATCTCGGCTGGTCGCCCATTTTTGCATAGTATAGCATGTTGAAAAAAGTCAGAGTATAGCATGTAGAAAAAAGTCATAATAAAGCATGTAGAAAAAAGTCATAGTATAGCATGTCGAAAAAAGTCAGAGTATAGCATGTCGAAAAAAGTCATCGTATAGCATGTCGAAAAAAGTCAAAGTAAAGCATGTCGAGAAAAGTCATAGTAAAGCATGTCGAGAAAAGTCATAGTAAAGCATGTCGAGAAAAGTCATAGTAAAGCATGTCGAGAAAAGTCATAGTAAAGCATTTCGAGAAAAGTCATAGTATAGCATGTCGAAAAAAGTCGTAGTATAGCATGTTGAAAAAAGTCACAGTATAGCATGTCGAAAAAAGTCATAATAAAGCATGTAGAAAAAAGTCATAGTATAGCACGTCGAAAAAAGTCATAGTAAAGCATGTCGAAAAAAGTCAGAGTATAGCATGTCGAAAAAAGTCATAATAAAGCATGTAGAAAAAAGTCATAGTATAGCACGTCGAAAAAAGTCATAGTAAAGCATGTCGAAAAAAGTCATCGTATAGCATGTCGAAAAAAGTCATAGTAAAGCATGTCGAAAAAAGTCATAGTATAGCATGTCGAAAAAAGTCATCGTATAGCATGTCGAAAAAAGTCATAGTAAAGCATGTCGAAAAAAGTCAGAGTATAGCATGTCGAAAAAAGTCATAGTATATCAGTGTGGGCGACTGTGGCTAAGTGGATAGCAGGGCTGTCTTTCAATCAGAGGGTCGGAGGATCAATCCCCGGCTCCGGCTCTGCTAGTCGCATGTCAATGTATCTTTGAGCAAGACACTTAACCCCAAAAATTGCTCCTGTAGTTGTGCCTACGGTGTAGAAATGTGATAGACTTTGGATTACTGTAAATTCGAAAAAAGTCATAGTATAACGTTGAAAAAGGTCATTGTATAGCAAGTCAAAAAAAGTCATAGTATAAGAGGTCATAAAAAAGTCATAGTATAGCATGTCATAAAAAGTCATAGCATGTCGAAAAAAGTCATAGTATAGCATGTTGAAAAAAGTCATAGCATGTCGAAAAAGGTCATAAAAAAGTCATCGTATAGCATGTTGAAAAAAGTCACAGTATAGAATGTCAAAAAAAGTCATAGTATAGCATGTCGAAAAAGGTCATAGGATAGCATGTTGAAAAAAGTCAGAGTATAGCATGTCGAAAAAAGTCATAGTAAAGCATGTCGAAAAAAGTCAGAGTCTAGCATGTCGAAAAAAGTCATAGTATAGCATGTCGAAAAAAGTCGTAGTATAGCATGTCGAAAAAAGTCAGAGTATAGCATGTCGAAAAAAGTCATAGTAAAGCATGTCGAAAAAAGTCATAGTATAGCACGTCGAAAAAAGTCATAGTATAGCACGTCGAAAAAAGTCATAGTAAAGCACGTCGAAAAAAGTCAGAGTATAGCATGTCGAAAAAAGTCAAAGTAAAGCATGTCGAGAAAAGTCAGAGTATAGCATGTCGAAAAAAGTCATCGTATAGCATGTCGAAAAAAGTCATCGTATAGCATGTCGAAAAAAGTCAAAGTAAAGCATGTCGAGAAAAGTCAGAGTATAGCATGTCGAAAAAAGTCATCGTATAGCATGTCGAAAAAAGTCATCGTATAGCATGTCGAAAAAAGTCATAGTAAAGCATGTCGAAAAAAGTCAGAGTATAGCATGTCGAAAAAAGTCAGAGTATAGCATGTCGAAAAAAGTCATAGTATAGCACGTCGAAAAAAGTCATAGTAAAGCATGTCGAAAAAAGTCAGAGTATAGCATGTCGAAAAAAGTCATCGTATAGCATGTCGAAAAAAGTCAAAGTAAAGCATGTCGAGAAAAGTCATAGTAAAGCATGTCGAGAAAAGTCATAGTAAAGCATGTCGAGAAAAGTCATAGTATAGCATGTCGAAAAAGTCATAGTATAGCATGTCGAAAAAAGTCGTAGTATAGCATGTCGAAAAAAGTCAGAGTATAGCATGTCGAAAAAAGTCATAATAAAGCATGTAGAAAAAAGTCATAGTATAGCATGTCGAAAAAAGTCATCGTATAGCATGTCGAAAAAAGTCAAAGTAAAGCATGTCGAAAAAAGTCATCGTATAGCATGTCGAAAAAAGTCAAAGTAAAGCATGTCGAGAAAAGTCATAGTAAAGCATGTCGAGAAAAGTCATAGTAAAGCATGTCGAGAAAAGTCATAGTATAGCATGTCGAAAAAGTCATAGTATAGCATGTTGAAAAAAGTCGTAGTATAGCATGTTGAAAAAAGTCACAGTATAGCATGTCGAAAAAAGTCATAATAAAGCATGTAGAAAAAAGTCATAGTATAGCACGTCGAAAAAAGTCATAGTAAAGCACGTCGAAAAAAGTCAGAGTATAGCACGTCGAAAAAAGTCATCGTATAGCATGTCGAAAAAAGTCATAGTAAAGCACGTCGAAAAAAGTCAGAGTATAGCATGTCGAAAAAAGTCATAGTAAAGCATGTCGAAAAAAGTCAGAGTATAGCATGTCGAAAAAAGTCATCGTATAGCATGTCGAAAAAAGTCATAGTAAAGCATGTCGAGAAAAGTCATAGTATAGCATGTCGAAAAAAGTCATAGTATAGCATGTTAAAAAAGTCATAGTATAGCATGTCGAAAAAAGTCATAGTATAGCATGTCGAAAAAAGTCATAGTATAGCATGTCGAAAAAGTCAGTGTAGCATGTCGAAAAAAGTCATAGTATAGCATGTCGAAAAAAGTCATAGTATAGCATGTCGAAAAAAAGTCGTAGTATAGCATGTTGAAAAAAGTCATAGTATAGCATGTCGAAAAAAATCATAATAAAGCATGTCGAAAAAGGTCATAGTATAGCAAGTCATAGTATAGCATGTCGAAAAAAGTCATGTCGAAAAAAGTCATAGTAAAGCATGTCGAGAAAAGTCATAGTAAAGCATGTCGAAAAAAGTCACGGTATAGCATGTCGAAAAAAGTCACAGTATAGCATGTTGAGAAAAGTCATAGTAAAGCATGTCGAGAAAAGTCATAGTATAGCATGTTGAAAAAAGTCAGAGTATAGCATGTCGAAAAAAGTCATAGTAAAGCATGTCGAAAAAAGTCATAGTATAGCACGTCGAAAAAAGTCATAGTATAGCATGTCGAAAAAAGTCATAGTAAAGCATGTCGAAAAAAGTCAGAGTATAGCATGTCGAAAAAAGTCATCGTATAGCATGTCGAAAAAAGTCAAAGTAAAGCATGTCGAGAAAAGTCATAGTAAAGCATGTCGAGAAAAGTCATAGTAAAGCATGTCGAGAAAAGTCATAGTATAGCATGTCGAAAAAGTCATAGTATAGCATGTCGAAAAAGTCATAGTATAGCATGTTGAAAAAAGTCGTAGTATAGCATGTTGAAAAAAGTCACAGTATAGCATGTCGAAAAAAGTCATAATAAAGCATGTAGAAAAAAGTCATAGTATAGCACGTCGAAAAAAGTCATAGTAAAGCATGTCGAGAAAAGTCATAGTAAAGCATGTCGAGAAAAGTCATAGTATAGCATGTCGAAAAAGTCATAGTATAGCATGTTGAAAAAGTCATAGTATAGCATGTTGAAAAAAGTCGTAGTATAGCATGTTGAAAAAAGTCAGAGTATAGCATGTCGAAAAAAGTCATAATAAAGCATGTAGAAAAAAGTCATAGTATAGCATGTCGAAAAAAGTCATCGTATAGCATGTTGAAAAAAGTCAAAGTAAAGCATGTCGAGAAAAGACATAGTAAAGCATGTCGAAAAAAGTCATAATAAAGCATGTAGAAATAAGTCATAGTATAGCATGTCGAAAAAAGTCAGAGTATAGCATGTCGAAAAAAGTCATCGTATAGCATGTCGAAAAAAGTCAAAGTAAAGCATGTCGAGAAAAGTCATAGTAAAGCATGTCGAGAAAAGTCATAGTAAAGCATGTCGAGAAAAGTCATAGTAAAGCATGTCGAGAAAAGTCATAGTATAGCATGTCGAAAAAGTCATAGTATAGCATGTTGAAAAAAGTCGTAGTATAGCATGTTGAAAAAAGTCACAGTATAGCATGTCGAAAAAAGTCATAATAAAGCATGTAGAAAAAAGTCATAGTATAGCACGTCGAAAAAAGTCATAGTAAAGCATGTCGAAAAAAGTCAGAGTATAGCATGTCGAAAAAAGTCATCGTATAGCATGTCGAAAAAAGTCATAGTAAAGCATGTCGAAAAAAGTCAGAGTATAGCATGTCGAAAAAAGTCATAGTATATCAGTGTGGGCGACTGTGGCTAAGTGGATAGCAGGGCCGTCTTTCAATCAGAGGGTCGGAGGATCAATCCCCGGCTCCGGCTCTGCTAGTCGCATGTCAATGTATCTTTGAGCAAGACACTTAACCCCAAAAATTGCTCCTGTAGTTGTGCCTACGGTGTAGAAATGTGATAGACTTTGGATTACTGTAAATTCGAAAAAAGTCATAGTATAACGTTGAAAAAGGTCATTGTATAGCAAGTCATAAAAAGTCATAGTATAAGAGGTCATAAAAAAGTCATAGTATAGCAAGTCATAGCATGTCGAAAAAAAGTCATAGTATAGCATGTTGAAAAAAGTCATAGCATGTCGAAAAAGGTCATAAAAAGTCATCGTATAGCATGTTGAAAAAAGTCACAGTATAGAATGTCAAAAAAGTCATAGTATAGCATGTCGAAAAAGGTCATAGGATAGCATGTTGAAAAAAGTCGTATAGCATGTCGAAAAAGGTCATAGGATAGCATGTCGAAAGAAAGTCATAGTATAGCATGTTGAAAAAAGTCGTAGTATAGCATGTCGAAAAAAGTCAGTGTAGCATGTCGAAAAAAGTCATACTATAGCATGTCGAAAAAAGTCATAGTATAGCACGTCGAAAGAAAGTCGTAGTATAGAAAGTCGTAGTATAGCATGTCGAAAGAAAGTCGAAGTATAGCATGTCAAAAAAAGTCAGTGTAGCGTGTCGAAAAAAGTCATAGTATAGCATGTCGAAAAAAGTCATAGTATAGCATGTCGAAAAAAGTCGTAGTATAGCATGTCGAAAAAAAGTCGTAGTATAGCATGTCGAAAGAAAGTCGTAGTATAGCATGTCGAAAAAAGTCATAATAAAGCATGTAGAAAAAAGTCATAGTATAGCGCGTCGAAAAAAGTCATAGTATAGCATGTCGAAAAAGTCATAGTAAAGCATGTAGAAAAAAGTCATAGTATAGCATGTCGAAAAAAGTCATAGTAAAGCATGTCGAAAAAAGTCAGAGTATAGCATGTCGAAAAAAGTCATCGTATAGCATGTCGAAAAAAGTCAAAGTAAAGCATGTCGAGAAAAGTCATAGTAAAGCATGTCGAGAAAAGTCATAGTATAGCATGTCGAGAAAAGTCATAGTAAAGCATGTCGAGAAAAGTCATAGTAAAGCATGTCGAGAAAAGTCATAGTAAAGCATGTCGAGAAAAGTCATAGTATAGCATGTCGAAAAAGTCATAGTATAGCATGTTGAAAAAAGTCATAGTATAGCATGTCGAGAAAAGTCATAGTAAAGCATGTCGAGAAAAGTCATAGTATAGCATGTCGAAAAAGTCATAGTATAGCATGTTGAAAAAAGTCAAAGTAAAGCATGTCGAGAAAAGTCATAGTAAAGCATGTCGAGAAAAGTCATAGAAAAGCATGTCGAGAAAAGTCATAGTATAGCATGTCGAAAAAGTCATAGTATAGCATGTAGAAAAAAGTCATAGTATAGCACGTCGAAAAAAGTCATAGTATAGCACGTCGAAAAAAGTCATAATAAAGCATGTCGAAAAAAGTCATCGTATAGCATGTCGAAAAAAGTCAAAGTAAAGCATGTCGAGAAAAGTCATAGTAAAGCATGTCGAGAAAAGTCATAGTAAAGCATGTCGAGAAAAGTCATAGTATAGCATGTCGAAAAAGTCATAGTATAGCACGTCGAAAAAAGTCATAATAAAGCATGTAGAAAAAAGTCATAGTATAGCATGTCGAAAAAAGTCATAGTAAAGCATGTCGAAAAAAGTCAGAGTATAGCATGTCGAGAAAAGTCATAGTAAAGCATGTCGAGAAAAGTCATAGTATAGCATGTCGAAAAAGTCATAGTATAGCATGTCGAAAAAAGTCATAGGATAGCATGTTGAAAAAAGTCAGAGTATAGCATGTCGAAAAAAGTCATAGTAAAGCATGTCGAAAAAAGTCAGAGTATAGCATGTCGAAAAAAGTCATAGTATAGCATGTCGAAAAAAGTCGTAGTATAGCATGTTGAAAAAAGTCAGAGTATAGCATGTCGAAAAAAGTCATAGTAAAGCATGTCGAAAAAAGTCATAGTATAGCACGTCGAAAAAAGTCATAGTATAGCACGTCGAAAAAAGTCATAGTAAAGCACGTCGAAAAAAGTCAGAGTATAGCATGTCGAAAAAAGTCATCGTATAGCATGTCGAAAAAAGTCAAAGTAAAGCATGTCGAGAAAAGTCATAGTAAAGCATGTCGAGAAAAGTCATAGTAAAGCATGTCGAGAAAAGTCATAGTATAGCATGTCGAAAAAGTCATCGTATAGCATGTTGAAAAAAGTCGTAGTATAGCATGTTTAAAAAAGTCAGAGTATAGCATGTCGAAAAAAGTCATAATAAAGCATGTAGAAAAAAGTCATAGTATAGCATGTCGAAAAAAGTCATAGTATAGCATGTCGAAAAAAGTCATAGTATAGCATGTCGAAAAAGTCATAGTATAGCATGTTGAAAAAAGTCGTAGTATAGCATGTTGAAAAAAGTCACAGTATAGCATGTCGAAAAAAGTCATAATAAAGCATGTAGAAAAAAGTCATAGTATAGCACGTCGAAAAAAGTCATAGTAAAGCATGTCGAAAAAAGTCAGAGTATAGCATGTCGAAAAAAGTCATCGTATAGCATGTCGAAAAAAGTCATAGTAAAGCATGTCGAAAAAAGTCAGAGTATAGCATGTCGAAAAAAGTCATAGTAAAGCATGTCGAAAAAAGTCAGAGTATAGCATGTCGAAAAAAGTCATCGTATAGCATGTCGAAAAAAGTCATAGTAAAGCATGTCGAGAAAAGTCATAGTATAGCATGTCGAAAAAAGTCATAGTATAGCATGTTAAAAAAGTCATAGTATAGCATGTCGAAAAAAGTCATAGTATAGCATGTCGAAAAAAGTCATAGTATAGCATGTCGAAAAAGTCAGTGTAGCATGTCGAAAAAAGTCATAGTATAGCATGTCGAAAAAAGTCATAGTATAGCATGTCGAAAAAAAGTCGTAGTATAGCATGTTGAAAAAAGTCATAGTATAGCATGTCGAAAAAAATCATAATAAAGCATGTCGAAAAAGGTCATAGTATAGCAAGTCATAGTATAGCATGTCGAAAAAAGTCATGTCGAAAAAAGTCATAGTATAGCATGTTGAAAAAAGTCAGAGTATAGCATGTCGAAAAAAGTCATAGTAAAGCATGTCGAAAAAAGTCATAGTATAGCACGTCGAAAAAAGTCATAGTATAGCATGTCGAAAAAAGTCATAGTAAAGCATGTCGAAAAAAGTCAGAGTATAGCATGTCGAAAAAAGTCAAAGTAAAGCATGTCGAGAAAAGTCATAGTAAAGCATGTCGAGAAAAGTCATAGTAAAGCATGTCGAGAAAAGTCATAGTATAGCATGTCGAAAAAGTCATAGTATAGCATGTTGAAAAAAGTCGTAGTATAGCATGTTGAAAAAAGTCAGAGTATAGCATGTCGAAAAAAGTCATAATAAAGCATGTAGAAAAAAGTCATAGTATAGCATGTCGAAAAAAGTCATCGTATAGCATGTCGAAAAAAGTCAAAGTAAAGCATGTCGAGAAAAGTCATAGTAAAGCATGTCGAGAAAAGTCATAGTAAAGCATGTCGAGAAAAGTCATAGTAAAGCATGTCGAGAAAAGTCATAGTATAGCATGTCGAAAAAGTCATAGTATAGCATGTTGAAAAAAGTCGTAGTATAGCATGTTGAAAAAAGTCACAGTATAGCATGTCGAAAAAAGTCATAATAAAGCATGTAGAAAAAAGTCATAGTATAGCACGTCGAAAAAAGTCATAGTAAAGCAGGTCGAAAAAAGTCAGAGTATAGCATGTCGAAAAAAGTCATCGTATAGCATGTCGAAAAAAGTCATAGTAAAGCATGTCGAAAAAAGTCAGAGTATAGCATGTCGAAAAAAGTCATAGTAAAGCATGTCGAAAAAAGTCAGAGTATAGCATGTCGAAAAAAGTCATCGTATAGCATGTCGAAAAAAGTCATAGTAAAGCATGTCGAGAAAAGTCATAGTATAGCATGTCGAAAAAAGTCATAGTATAGCATGTTAAAAAAGTCATAGTATAGCATGTCGAAAAAAGTCAAAGTAAAGCATGTCGAAAAAAGTCATCGTATAGCATGTCGAAAAAAGTCAAAGTAAAGCATGTCGAGAAAAGTCATAGTAAAGCATGTCGAGAAAAGTCATAGTAAAGCATGTCGAGAAAAGTCATAGTATAGCATGTCGAAAAAGTCATAGTATAGCATGTTGAAAAAAGTCGTAGTATAGCATGTTGAAAAAAGTCACAGTATAGCATGTCGAAAAAAGTCATAATAAAGCATGTAGAAAAAAGTCATAGTATAGCACGTCGAAAAAAGTCATAGTAAAGCACGTCGAAAAAAGTCAGAGTATAGCATGTCGAAAAAAGTCATCGTATAGCATGTCGAAAAAAGTCATAGTAAAGCATGTCGAAAAAAGTCAGAGTATAGCATGTCGAAAAAAGTCATAGTAAAGCATGTCAAAAAAAGTCAGAGTATAGCATGTCGAAAAAAGTCATCGTATAGCATGTCGAAAAAAGTCATAGTAAAGCATGTCGAGAAAAGTCATAGTATAGCATGTCGAAAAAAGTCATAGTATAGCATGTTAAAAAAGTCATAGTATAGCATGTCGAAAAAAGTCATAGTATAGCATGTCGAAAAAAGTCATAGTATAGCATGTCGAAAAAGTCAGTGTAGCATGTCGAAAAAAGTCATAGTATAGCATGTCGAAAAAAGTCATAGTATAGCATGTCGAAAAAAAGTCGTAGTATAGCATGTTGAAAAAAGTCATAGTATAGCATGTCGAAAAAAATCATAATAAAGCATGTCGAAAAAGGTCATAGTATAGCAAGTCATAGTATAGCATGTCGAAAAAAGTCATGTCGAAAAAAGTCATAGTAAAGCATGTCGAGAAAAGTCATAGTAAAGCATGTCGAGAAAAGTCATAGTATAGCATGTTAAAAAAGTCACAGTATAGCATGTCGAAAAAAGTCACGGTATAGCATGTCGAAAAAAGTCACAGTATAGCATGTTGAGAAAAGACATAGTAAAGCATGTCGAGAAAAGTCATAGTATAGCATGTTGAAAAAAGTCAGAGTATAGCATGTCGAAAAAAGTCATAGTAAAGCATGTCGAAAAAAGTCATAGTATAGCACGTCGAAAAAAGTCATAGTATAGCATGTCGAAAAAAGTCATAGTAAAGCATGTCGAAAAAAGTCAGAGTATAGCATGTCGAAAAAAGTCATCGTATAGCATGTCGAAAAAAGTCAAAGTAAAGCATGTCGAGAAAAGTCATAGTAAAGCATGTCGAGAAAAGTCATAGTAAAGCATGTCGAGAAAAGTCATAGTATAGCATGTCGAAAAAGTCATAGTATAGCATGTTGAAAAAAGTCGTAGTATAGCATGTTGAAAAAAGTCAGAGTATAGCATGTCGAAAAAAGTCATAATAAAGCATGTAGAAAAAAGTCATAGTATAGCATGTCGAAAAAAGTCATCGTATAGCATGTCGAAAAAAGTCAAAGTAAAGCATGTCGAGAAAAGTCATAGTAAAGCATGTCGAAAAAAGTCATAATAAAGCATGTAGAAATAAGTCATAGTATAGCATGTCGAAAAAAGTCAGAGTATAGCATGTCGAAAAAAGTCATCGTATAGCATGTCGAAAAAAGTCAAAGTAAAGCATGTCGAGAAAAGTCATAGTAAAGCATGTCGAGAAAAGTCATAGTAAAGCATGTCGAGAAAAGTCATAGTATAGCATGTCGAAAAAGTCATAGTATAGCATGTTGAAAAAAGTCGTAGTATAGCATGTTGAAAAAAGTCACAGTATAGCATGTCGAAAAAAGTAATAATAAAGCATGTAGAAAAAAGTCATAGTATAGCACGTCGAAAAAAGTCATAGTAAAGCATGTCGAAAAAAGTCAGAGTATAGCATGTCGAAAAAAGTCATCGTATAGCATGTCGAAAAAAGTCATAGTAAAGCATGTCGAAAAAAGTCAGAGTATAGCATGTCGAAAAAAGTCATAGTATATCAGTGTGGGCGACTGTGGCTAAGTGGATAGCAGGGCCGTCTTTCAATCAGAGGGTCGGAGGATCAATCCCCGGCTCCGGCTCTGCTAGTCGCATGTCAATGTATCTTTGAGCAAGACACTTAACCCCAAAAATTGCTCCTGTCGTTGTGCCTACGGTGTAGAAATGTGATAGACTTTGGATTACTGTAAATTTGAAAAAAGTCATAGTATAACGTTGAAAAAGGTCATTGTATAGCAAGTCATAAAAAGTCATAGTATAAGAGGTCATAAAAAAGTCATAGTATAGCAAGTCATAGCATGTCGAAAAAAGTCATAGTATAGCATGTTGAAAAAAGTCATAGCATGTCGAAAAAGGTCATAAAAAAGTCATCGTATAGCATGTTGAAAAAAGTCACAGTATAGAATGTCAAAAAAGTCATAGTATAGCATGTCGAAAAAGGTCATAGGATAGCATGTTGAAAAAAGTCGTATAGCATGTCGAAAAAGGTCATAGGATAGCATGTCGAAAGAAAGTCATAGTATAGCATGTTGAAAAAAGTCGTAGTATAGCATGTCGAAAAAAGTCAGTGTAGCATGTCGAAAAAAGTCATAGTATAGCACGTAGTATAGAAAGTCGTAGTATAGCATGTCGAAAGAAAGTCGAAGTATAGCATGTCAAAAAAAGTCAGTGTAGCGTGTCGAAAAAAGTCATAGTATAGCATGTCGAAAAAAGTCATAGTATAGCATGTCGAAAAAAGTCATAGTATAGCATGTCGAAAAAAAGTCGTAGTATAGCATGTCGAAAGAAAGTCGTAGTATAGCATGTCGAAAAAAGTCATAATAAAGCATGTAGAAAAAAGTCATAGTATAGCGCGTCGAAAAAAGTCATAGTATAGCATGTCGAAAAAGTCATAGTAAAGCATGTAGAAAAAAGTCATAGTATAGCATGTCGAAAAAAGTCATAGTAAAGCATGTCGAAAAAAGTCAGAGTATAGCATGTCGAAAAAAGTCATCGTATAGCATGTCGAAAAAAGTCAAAGTAAAGCATGTCGAGAAAAGTCATAGTAAAGCATGTCGAGAAAAGTCATAGTAAAGCATGTCGAGAAAAGTCATAGTATAGCATGTCGAAAAAGTCATAGTATAGCATGTAGAAAAAAGTCATAGTATAGCACGTCGAAAAAAGTCATAGTATAGCACGTCGAAAAAAGTCATAATAAAGCATGTCGAAAAAAGTCATCGTATAGCATGTCGAAAAAAGTCAAAGTAAAGCATGTCGAGAAAAGTCATAGTAAAGCATGTCGAGAAAAGTCATAGTAAAGCATGTCGAGAAAAGTCATAGTATAGCATGTCGAAAAAGTCATAGTATAGCACGTCGAAAAAAGTCATAATAAAGCATGTAGAAAAAAGTCATAGTATAGCATGTCGAAAAAAGTCATAGTAAAGCATGTCGAAAAAAGTCAGAGTATAGCATGTCTAGAAAAGTCATAGTAAAGCATGTCGAGAAAAGTCATAGTATAGCATGTCGAAAAAGTCATAGTATAGCATGTTGAAAAAAGTCATAGGATAGCATGTTGAAAAAAGTCAGAGTATAGCATGTCGAAAAAAGTCATAGTAAAGCATGTCGAAAAAAGTCAGAGTATAGCATGTCGAAAAAAGTCATAGTATAGCATGTCGAAAAAAGTCGTAGTATAGCATGTCGAAAAAAGTCAGAGTATAGCATGTCGAAAAAAGTCATAGTAAAGCACGTCGAAAAAAGTCATAGTATAGCACGTCGAAAAAAGTCATAGTATAGCACGTCGAAAAAAGTCATAGTAAAGCATGTCGAAAAAAGTCAGAGTATAGCATGTCGAAAAAAGTCATCGTATAGCATGTCGAAAAAAGTCAAAGTAAAGCATGTCGAGAAAAGTCATAGTAAAGCATGTCGAGAAAAGTCATAGTAAAGCATGTCGAGAAAAGTCATAGTATAGCATGTCGAAAAAGTCATAGTATAGCATGTTGAAAAAAGTCGTAGTATAGCATGTTTAAAAAAAGTCAGAGTATAGCATGTCGAAAAAAGTCATAATAAAGCATGTAGAAAAAAGTCATAGTATAGCATGTCGAAAAAAGTCATAGTATAGCATGTCGAAAAAAGTCATAGTATAGCATGTCGAAAAAGTCATAGTATAGCATGTTGAAAAAAGTCGTAGTATAGCATGTTGAAAAAAGTCACAGTATAGCATGTCGAAAAAAGTCATAATAAAGCATGTAGAAAAAAGTCATAGTATAGCACGTCGAAAAAAGTCATAGTAAAGCATGTCGAAAAAAGTCAGAGTATAGCATGTCGAAAAAAGTCATCGTATAGCATGTCGAAAAAAGTCATAGTAAAGCATGTCGAAAAAAGTCAGAGTATAGCATGTCGAAAAAAGTCATAGTAAAGCATGTCGAAAAAAGTCAGAGTATAGCATGTCGAAAAAAGTCATCGTATAGCATGTCGAAAAAAGTCATAGTAAAGCATGTCGAGAAAAGTCATAGTATAGCATGTCGAAAAAAGTCATAGTATAGCATGTTAAAAAAGTCATAGTATAGCATGTCGAAAAAAGTCAAAGTAAAGCATGTCGAAAAAAGTCATCGTATAGCATGTCGAAAAAAGTCAAAGTAAAGCATGTCGAGAAAAGTCATAGTAAAGCATGTCGAGAAAAGTCATAGTAAAGCATGTCGAGAAAAGTCATAGTATAGCATGTCGAAAAAGTCATAGTATAGCATGTTGAAAAAAGTCGTAGTATAGCATGTTGAAAAAAGTCACAGTATAGCATGTCGAAAAAAGTCATAATAAAGCATGTAGAAAAAAGTCATAGTATAGCACGTCGAAAAAAGTCATAGTAAAGCACGTCGAAAAAAGTCAGAGTATAGCATGTCGAAAAAAGTCATCGTATAGCATGTCGAAAAAAGTCATAGTAAAGCATGTCGAAAAAAGTCAGAGTATAGCATGTCGAAAAAAGTCATAGTAAAGCATGTCAAAAAAAGTCAGAGTATAGCATGTCGAAAAAAGTCATCGTATAGCATGTCGAAAAAAGTCATAGTAAAGCATGTCGAGAAAAGTCATAGTATAGCATGTCGAAAAAAGTCATAGTATAGCATGTTAAAAAAGTCATAGTATAGCATGTCGAAAAAAGTCATAGTATAGCATGTCGAAAAAAGTCATAGTATAGCATGTCGAAAAAGTCAGTGTAGCATGTCGAAAAAAGTCATAGTATAGCATGTCGAAAAAAGTCATAGTATAGCATGTCGAAAAAAAGTCGTAGTATAGCATGTTGAAAAAAGTCATAGTATAGCATGTCGAAAAAAATCATAATAAAGCATGTCGAAAAAGGTCATAGTATAGCAAGTCATAGTATAGCATGTCGAAAAAAGTCATGTCGAAAAAAGTCATAGTAAAGCATGTCGAGAAAAGTCATAGTAAAGCATGTCGAGAAAAGTCATAGTATAGCATGTTAAAAAAGTCACAGTATAGCATGTCGAAAAAAGTCACGGTATAGCATGTCGAAAAAAGTCACAGTATAGCATGTTGAGAAAAGTCATAGTAAAGCATGTCGAGAAAAGTCATAGTATAGCATGTTGAAAAAAGTCAGAGTATAGCATGTCGAAAAAAGTCATAGTAAAGCATGTCGAAAAAAGTCATAGTATAGCACGTCGAAAAAAGTCATAGTATAGCATGTCGAAAAAAGTCATAGTAAAGCATGTCGAAAAAAGTCAGAGTATAGCATGTCGAAAAAAGTCATCGTATAGCATGTCGAAAAAAGTCAAAGTAAAGCATGTCGAGAAAAGTCATAGTAAAGCATGTCGAGAAAAGTCATAGTAAAGCATGTCGAGAAAAGTCATAGTATAGCATGTCGAAAAAGTCATAGTATAGCATGTTGAAAAAAGTCGTAGTATAGCATGTTGAAAAAAGTCAGAGTATAGCATGTCGAAAAAAGTCATAATAAAGCATGTAGAAAAAAGTCATAGTATAGCATGTCGAAAAAAGTCATCGTATAGCATGTCGAAAAAAGTCAAAGTAAAGCATGTCGAGAAAAGTCATAGTAAAGCATGTCGAAAAAAGTCATAATAAAGCATGTAGAAATAAGTCATAGTATAGCATGTCGAAAAAAGTCAGAGTATAGCATGTCGAAAAAAGTCATCGTATAGCATGTCGAAAAAAGTCAAAGTAAAGCATGTCGAGAAAAGTCATAGTAAAGCATGTCGAGAAAAGTCATAGTAAAGCATGTCGAGAAAAGTCATAGTATAGCATGTCGAAAAAGTCATAGTATAGCATGTTGAAAAAAGTCGTAGTATAGCATGTTGAAAAAAGTCACAGTATAGCATGTCGAAAAAAGTAATAATAAAGCATGTAGAAAAAAGTCATAGTATAGCACGTCGAAAAAAGTCATAGTAAAGCATGTCGAAAAAAGTCAGAGTATAGCATGTCGAAAAAAGTCATCGTATAGCATGTCGAAAAAAGTCATAGTAAAGCATGTCGAAAAAAGTCAGAGTATAGCATGTCGAAAAAAGTCATAGTATATCAGTGTGGGCGACTGTGGCTAAGTGGATAGCAGGGCCGTCTTTCAATCAGAGGGTCGGAGGATCAATCCCCGGCTCCGGCTCTGCTAGTCGCATGTCAATGTATCTTTGAGCAAGACACTTAACCCCAAAAATTGCTCCTGTAGTTGTGCCTACGGTGTAGAAATGTGATAGACTTTGGATTACTGTAAATTCGAAAAAAGTCATAGTATAACGTTGAAAAAGGTCATTGTATAGCAAGTCATAAAAAGTCATAGTATAAGAGGTCATAAAAAAGTCATAGTATAGCAAGTCATAGCATGTCGAAAAAAGTCATAGTATAGCATGTTGAAAAAAGTCATAGCATGTCGAAAAAGGTCATAAAAAAGTCATCGTATAGCATGTTGAAAAAAGTCACAGTATAGAATGTCAAAAAAGTCATAGTATAGCATGTCGAAAAAGGTCATAGGATAGCATGTTGAAAAAAGTCGTAGTATAGCATGTCGAAAAAAGTCAGTGTAGCATGTCGAAAAAAGTCATAGTATAGCACGTCGAAAGAAAGTCGTAGTATAGAAAGTCGTAGTATAGCATGTCGAAAGAAAGTCGAAGTATAGCATGTCAAAAAAAGTCAGTGTAGCGTGTCGAAAAAAGTCATAGTATAGCATGTCGAAAAAAGTCATAGTATAGCATGTCGAAAAAAGTCATAGTATAGCATGTCGAAAAAAAGTCGTAGTATAGCATGTCGAAAGAAAGTCGTAGTATAGCATGTCGAAAAAAGTCATAATAAAGCATGTAGAAAAAAGTCATAGTATAGCGCGTCGAAAAAAGTCATAGTATAGCATGTCGAAAAAGTCATAGTAAAGCATGTAGAAAAAAGTCATAGTATAGCATGTCGAAAAAAGTCATAGTAAAGCATGTCGAAAAAAGTCAGAGTATAGCATGTCGAAAAAAGTCATCGTATAGCATGTCGAAAAAAGTCAAAGTAAAGCATGTCGAGAAAAGTCATAGTAAAGCATGTCGAGAAAAGTCATAGTAAAGCATGTCGAGAAAAGTCATAGTATAGCATGTCGAAAAAGTCATAGTATAGCATGTAGAAAAAAGTCATAGTATAGCACGTCGAAAAAAGTCATAGTATAGCACGTCGAAAAAAGTCATAATAAAGCATGTCGAAAAAAGTCATCGTATAGCATGTCGAAAAAAGTCAAAGTAAAGCATGTCGAGAAAAGTCATAGTAAAGCATGTCGAGAAAAGTCACAGTAAAGCATGTCGAGAAAAGTCATAGTATAGCATGTCGAAAAAGTCATAGTATAGCACGTCGAAAAAAGTCATAATAAAGCATGTAGAAAAAAGTCATAGTATAGCATGTCGAAAAAAGTCATAGTAAAGCATGTCGAAAAAAGTCAGAGTATAGCATGTCGAGAAAAGTCATAGTAAAGCATGTCGAGAAAAGTCATAGTATAGCATGTCGAAAAAGTCATAGTATAGCATGTTGAAAAAAGTCATAGGATAGCATGTTGAAAAAAGTCAGAGTATAGCATGTCGAAAAAAGTCATAGTAAAGCATGTCGAAAAAAGTCAGAGTATAGCATGTCGAAAAAAGTCATAGTATAGCATGTCGAAAAAAGTCGTAGTATAGCATGTCGAAAAAAGTCAGAGTATAGCATGTCGAAAAAAGTCATAGTAAAGCACGTCGAAAAAAGTCATAGTATAGCACGTCGAAAAAAGTCATAGTATAGCACGTCGAAAAAAGTCATAGTAAAGCATGTCGAAAAAAGTCAGAGTATAGCATGTCGAAAAAAGTCATCGTATAGCATGTCGAAAAAAGTCAAAGTAAAGCATGTCGAGAAAAGTCATAGTAAAGCATGTCGAGAAAAGTCATAGTAAAGCATGTCGAGAAAAGTCATAGTATAGCATGTCGAAAAAGTCATAGTATAGCATGTTGAAAAAAGTCGTAGTATAGCATGTTTAAAAAAAGTCAGAGTATAGCATGTCGAAAAAAGTCATAATAAAGCATGTAGAAAAAAGTCATAATAAAGCATGTTGAAAAAAGTCGTAGTATAGCATGTTTAAAAAAAGTCAGAGTATAGCATGTCGAAAAAAGTCATCGTATAGCATGTCGAAAAAAGTCAAAGTAAAGCATGTCGAGAAAAGTCATAGTAAAGCATGTCGAGAAAAGTCATAGTAAAGCATGTCGAGAAAAGTCATAGTATAGCATGTCGAAAAAGTCATAGTATAGCATGTTGAAAAAAGTCGTAGTATAGCATGTTGAAAAAAGTCACAGTATAGCATGTCGAAAAAAGTAATAATAAAGCATGTAGAAAAAAGTCATAGTATAGCACGTCGAAAAAAGTCATAGTAAAGCATGTCGAAAAAAGTCAGAGTATAGCATGTCGAAAAAAGTCATCGTATAGCATGTCGAAAAAAGTCATAGTAAAGCATGTCGAAAAAAGTCAGAGTATAGCATGTCGAAAAAAGTCATAGTATATCAGTGTGGGCGACTGTGGCTAAGTGGATAGCAGGGCCGTCTTTCAATCAGAGGGTCGGAGGATCAATCCCCGGCTCCGGCTCTGCTAGTCGCATGTCAATGTATCTTTGAGCAAGACACTTAACCCCAAAAATTGCTCCTGTAGTTGTGCCTACGGTGTAGAAATGTGATAGACTTTGGATTACTGTAAATTTGAAAAAAGTCAGAGTATAACGTTGAAAAAGGTCATTGTATAGCAAGTCATAAAAAGTCATAGTATAAGAGGTCATAAAAAAGTCATAGTATAGCATGTTGAAAAAAGTCATAGCATGTCGAAAAAGGTCATAAAAAAGTCATCGTATAGCATGTTGAAAAAAGTCACAGTATAGAATGTCAAAAAAGTCATAGTATAGCATGTCGAAAAAGGTCATAGGATAGCATGTTGAAAAAAGTCGTATAGCATGTCGAAAAAGGTCATAGGATAGCATGTCGAAAGAAAGTCATAGTATAGCATGTTGAAAAAAGTCGTAGTATAGCATGTCGAAAAAAGTCAGTGTAGCATGTCGAAAAAAGTCATAGTATAGCACGTCGAAAGAAAGTCGTAGTATAGAAAGTCGTAGTATAGCATGTCGAAAGAAAGTCGAAGTATAGCATGTCAAAAAAAGTCAGTGTAGCGTGTCGAAAAAAGTCATAGTATAGCATGTCGAAAAAAGTCATAGTATAGCATGTCGAAAAAAGTCATAGTATAGCATGTCGAAAAAAAGTCGTAGTATAGCATGTCGAAAGAAAGTCGTAGTATAGCATGTCGAAAAAAGTCATAATAAAGCATGTAGAAAAAAGTCATAGTATAGCGCGTCGAAAAAAGTCATAGTATAGCATGTCGAAAAAGTCATAGTAAAGCATGTAGAAAAAAGTCATAGTATAGCATGTCGAAAAAAGTCATAGTAAAGCATGTCGAAAAAAGTCAGAGTATAGCATGTCGAAAAAAGTCATCGTATAGCATGTCGAAAAAAGTCAAAGTAAAGCATGTCGAGAAAAGTCATAGTAAAGCATGTCGAGAAAAGTCATAGTAAAGCATGTCGAGAAAAGTCATAGTATAGCATGTCGAAAAAGTCATAGTATAGCATGTAGAAAAAAGTCATAGTATAGCACGTCGAAAAAAGTCATAGTATAGCACGTCGAAAAAAGTCATAATAAAGCATGTCGAAAAAAGTCATCGTATAGCATGTCGAAAAAAGTCAAAGTAAAGCATGTCGAGAAAAGTCATAGTAAAGCATGTCGAGAAAAGTCATAGTAAAGCATGTCGAGAAAAGTCATAGTATAGCATGTCGAAAAAGTCATAGTATAGCACGTCGAAAAAAGTCATAATAAAGCATGTAGAAAAAAGTCATAGTATAGCATGTCGAAAAAAGTCATAGTAAAGCATGTCGAGAAAAGTCATAGTATAGCATGTCGAAAAAGTCATAGTATAGCATGTCGAAAAAAGTCATAGTAAAGCATGTCGAAAAAAGTCAGAGTATAGCATGTCGAAAAAAGTCATAGTATAGCATGTCGAAAAAAGTCGTAGTATAGCATGTCGAAAAAAGTCAGAGTATAGCATGTCGAAAAAAGTCATAGTAAAGCACGTCGAAAAAAGTCATAGTATAGCACGTCGAAAAAAGTCATAGTATAGCACGTCGAAAAAAGTCATAGTAAAGCATGTCGAAAAAAGTCAGAGTATAGCATGTCGAAAAAAGTCATCGTATAGCATGTCGAAAAAAGTCAAAGTAAAGCATGTCGAGAAAAGTCATAGTAAAGCATGTCGAGAAAAGTCATAGTAAAGCATGTCGAGAAAAGTCATAGTATAGCATGTCGAAAAAGTCATAGTATAGCATGTTGAAAAAAGTCGTAGTATAGCATGTTTAAAAAAAGTCAGAGTATAGCATGTCGAAAAAAGTCATAATAAAGCATGTAGAAAAAAGTCATAGTATAGCATGTCGAAAAAAGTCATAGTATAGCATGTCGAAAAAAGTCATAGTATAGCATGTCGAAAAAGTCATAGTATAGCATGTTGAAAAAAGTCGTAGTATAGCATGTTGAAAAAAGTCACAGTATAGCATGTCGAAAAAAGTCATAATAAAGCATGTAGAAAAAAGTCATAGTATAGCACGTCGAAAAAAGTCATAGTAAAGCATGTCGAAAAAAGTCAGAGTATAGCATGTCGAAAAAAGTCATCGTATAGCATGTCGAAAAAAGTCATAGTAAAGCATGTCGAAAAAAGTCAGAGTATAGCATGTCGAAAAAAGTCATAGTAAAGCATGTCGAAAAAAGTCAGAGTATAGCATGTCGAAAAAAGTCATCGTATAGCATGTCGAAAAAAGTCATAGTAAAGCATGTCGAGAAAAGTCATAGTATAGCATGTCGAAAAAAGTCATAGTATAGCATGTTAAAAAAGTCATAGTATAGCATGTCGAAAAAAGTCATAGTATAGCATGTCGAAAAAAGTCATAGTATAGCATGTCGAAAAAGTCAGTGTAGCATGTCGGAAAAAGTCATAGTATAGCATGTCGAAAAAAGTCATAGTATAGCATGTCGAAAAAAAGTCATAGTATAGCATGTCGAAAAAAGTCATAGTATAGCATGTCGAAAAAAATCATAATAAAGCATGTCGAAAAAGGTCATAGTATAGCAAGTCATAGTATAGCATGTCGAAAAAAGTCATGTCGAAAAAAGTCATAGTAAAGCATGTCGAGAAAAGTCATAGTAAAGCATGTCGAGAAAAGTCATAGTATAGCATGTTAAAAAAGTCACAGTATAGCATGTCGAAAAAAGTCACGGTATAGCATGTCGAAAAAAGTCACAGTATAGCATGTTGAGAAAAGTCATAGTAAAGCATGTCGAGAAAAGTCATAGTATAGCATGTTGAAAAAAGTCAGAGTATAGCATGTCGAAAAAAGTCATAGTAAAGCATGTCGAAAAAAGTCATAGTATAGCATGTCGAAAAAAGTCATAGTAAAGCATGTCGGAAAAAGTCAGAGTATAGCATGTCGAAAAAAGTCATAGTAAAGCACGTCGAAAAAAGTCAAAGTAAAGCATGTCGAGAAAAGTCATAGTAAAGCATGTCGAGAAAAGTCATAGTAAAGCATGTCGAGAAAAGTCATAGTATAGCATGTCGAAAAAGTCATAGTATAGCATGTTGAAAAAAGTCGTAGTATAGCATGTTGAAAAAAGTCAGAGTATAGCATGTCGAAAAAAAGTCATAATAAAGCATGTAGAAAAAAGTCATAGTATAGCATGTCGAAAAAAGTCATTGTATAGCATGTCGAAAAAAGTCAAAGTAAAGCATGTCGAGAAAAGTCATAGTAAAGCATGTCGAGAAAAGTCATAGTAAAGCATGTCGAGAAAAGTCATAGTAAAGCATGTCGAGAAAAGTCATAGTATAGCATGTCGAAAAAGTCAAAGTATAGCATGTTGAAAAAAGTCGTAGTATAGCATGTTGAAAAAAGTCACAGTATAGCATGTCGAAAAAAGTCATAATAAAGCATGTAGAAAAAAGTCATAGTATAGCACGTCGAAAAAAGTCATAGTAAAGCATGTCGAAAAAAGTCAGAGTATAGCATGTCGAAAAAAGTCATCGTATAGCATGTCGAAAAAAGTCATAGTAAAGCATGTCGAAAAAAGTCAGAGTATAGCATGTCGAAAAAAGTCATAGTAAAGCATGTCGAAAAAAGTCAGAGTATAGCATGTCGAAAAAAGTCATCGTATAGCATGTCGAAAAAAGTCATAGTAAAGCATGTCGAGAAAAGTCATAGTATAGCATGTCGAAAAAAGTCATAGTATAGCATGTTAAAAAAGTCATAGTATAGCATGTCGAAAAAAGTCATAGTATAGCATGTCGAAAAAAGTCATAGTATAGCATGTCGAAAAAGTCAGTGTAGCATGTCGAAAAAAGTCATAGTATAGCATGTCGAAAAAAGTCATAGTATAGCATGTCGAAAAAAAGTCGTAGTATAGCATGTTGAAAAAAGTCAGAGTATAGCATGTCGAAAAAAGTCATAGCATGTCGAAAAAAATCATAATAAAGCATGTCGAAAAAGGTCATAGTATAGCAAGTCATAGTATAGCATGTCGAAAAAAGTCATGTCGAAAAAAGTCATAGTAAAGCATGTCGAGAAAAGTCATAGTAAAGCATGTCGAGAAAAGTCATAGTATAGCATGTTAAAAAAGTCACAGTATAGCATGTCGAAAAAAGTCACGGTATAGCATGTCGAAAAAAGTCACAGTATAGCATGTTGAGAAAAGTCATAGTAAAGCATGTCGAGAAAAGTCATAGTATAGCATGTTAAAAAAGTCATAGTATAGCATTTCGAAAAAAGTCACGGTATAGCATGTCGAAAAAAGTCACAGTATAGCATGTCGCGAAAAGTCATAGTAAAGCATGTCGAGAAAAGTCATAGTATAGCATGTCGAAAAAGTCATAGTATAGCATGTTGAAAAAAGTCGTAGTATAGCATGTTGAAAAAAGTCAGAGTATAGCATGTCGAAAAAAGTCATAATAAAGCATGTAGAAAAAAGTCATAGTATAGCATGTCGAAAAAAGTCAGAGTATAGCATGTCGAAAAAAGTAATCGTATAGCATGTCGAATAAAGTCAAAGTAAAGCATGTCGAGAAAAGTCATAGTAAAGCATGTCGAGAAAAGTCATAGTAAAGCATGTCGAGAAAAGTCATAGTAAAGCATGTCGAGAAAAGTCATAGTATAGCATGTCGAAAAAGTCATAGTATAGCATGTTGAAAAAAGTCGTAGTATAGCATGTTGAAAAAAGTCACAGTATAGCATGTCGAAAAAAGTCATAATAAAGCATGTAGAAAAAAGTCATAGTATAGCACGTCGAAAAAAGTCATAGTAAAGCATGTCGAAAAAAGTCAGAGTATAGCATGTCGAAAAAAGTCATCGTATAGCATGTCGAAAAAAGTCATAGTAAAGCATGTCGAAAAAAGTCAGAGTATAGCATGTCGAAAAAAGTCATAGTAAAGCATGTCGAAAAAAGTCAGAGTATAGCATGTCGAAAAAAGTCATCGTATAGCATGTCGAGAAAAGTCATAGTATAGCATGTTAAAAAAGTCATAGTATAGCATTTCGAAAAAAGTCACGGTATAGCATGTGGAGAAAAGTCATAGTAAAGCATGTCGAGAAAAGTCATAGTAAAGCATGTCGAGAAAAGTCATAGTATAGCATGTCGAAAAAGTCATAGTATAGCATGTTGAAAAAAGTCGTAGTATAGCATGTTGAGAAAAGTCATAGTAAAGCATGTCGAGAAAAGTCATAGTATAGCATGTTAAAAAAGTCATAGTATAGCATTTCGAAAAAAGTCACGGTATAGCATGTCGAGAAAAGTCATAGTAAAGCATGTCGAGAAAAGTCATAGTAAAGCATGTCGAGAAAAGTCATAGTATAGCATGTCGAAAAGGTCATAGTATAGCATGTTGAAAAAAGTCGTAGTATAGCATGTTGAAAAAAGTCAGAGTATAGCATGTCGAAAAAAGTCATAATAAAGCATGTAGAAAAAAGTCATAGTATAGCATGTCGAAAAAAGTCAGAGTATAGCATGTCGAAAAAAGTCATCGTATAGCATGTCGAAAAAAGTCAAAGTAAAGCATGTCGAGAAAAGTCATAGTAAAGCATGTCGAGAAAAGTCATAGTAAAGCATGTCGAGAAAAGTCATAGTAAAGCATGTCGAGAAAAGTCATAGTATAGCATGTCGAAAAAGTCATAGTATAGCATGTTGAAAAAAGTCGTAGTATAGCATGTTGAAAAAAGTCACAGTATAGCATGTCGAAAAAAGTCATAATAAAGCATGTAGAAAAAAGTCATAGTATAGCACGTCGAAAAAAGTCATAGTAAAGCATGTCGAAAAAAGTCAGAGTATAGCATGTCGAAAAAAGTCATCGTATAGCATGTCGAAAAAAGTCATAGTAAAGCATGTCGAAAAAAGTCAGAGTATAGCATGTCGAAAAAAGTCATAGTAAAGCATGTCGAAAAAAGTCAGAGTATAGCATGTCGAAAAAAGTCATCGTATAGCATGTCGAGAAAAGTCATAGTATAGCATGTTAAAAAAGTCATAGTATAGCATTTCGAAAAAAGTCACGGTATAGCATGTCGAGAAAAGTCATAGTAAAGCATGTCGAGAAAAGTCATAGTAAAGCATGTCGAGAAAAGTCATAGTATAGCATGTCGAAAAAGTCATAGTATAGCATGTTGAAAAAAGTCGTAGTATAGCATGTTGAAAAAAGTCAGAGTATAGCATGTCGAAAAAAGTCATAATAAAGCATGTAGAAAAAAGTCATAGTATAGCATGTCGAAAAAAGTCAGAGTATAGCATGTCGAAAAAAGTCATCGTATAGCATGTCGAAAAAAGTCAAAGTAAAGCATGTCGAGAAAAGTCATAGTAAAGCATGTCGAGAAAAGTCATAGTAAAGCATGTCGAGAAAAGTCATAGTAAAGCATGTCGAGAAAAGTCATAGTATAGCATGTCGAAAAAGTCATAGTATAGCATGTTGAAAAAAGTCGTAGTATAGCATGTTGAAAAAAGTCACAGTATAGCATGTCGAAAAAAGTCATAATAAAGCATGTAGAAAAAAGTCATAGTATAGCACGTCGAAAAAAGTCATAGTAAAGCATGTCGAAAAAAGTCATCGTATAGCATGTCGAAAAAAGTCAGAGTATAGCATGTCGAAAAAAGTCAGAGTATAGCATGTCGAAAAAAGTCAGAGTATAGCATGTCGAAAAAAGTCATAGTATAGCATGTCAAAAAGTCATAGTATAGCATGTCGAAAAAAGTCAGAGTATAGCATGTCGAAAAAAGTCATCGTATAGCATGTCGAAAAAAGTCATAGTAAAGCATGTCGAAAAAAGTCAGAGTATAGCATGTCGAAAAAAGTCATAGTAAAGCATGTCGAAAAAAGTCAGAGTATAGCATGTCGAAAAAAGTCATCGTATAGCATGTCGAAAAAAGTCATAGTAAAGCATGTCGAGAAAAGTCATAGTATAGCATGTCGAAAAAAGTCATAGTATAGCATGTTAAAAAAGTCAGAGTATAGCATGTCGAAAAAAGTCATAGTAAAGCATGTCGAGAAAAGTCATAGTATAGCATGTCGAAAAAGGTCATAGTATAGCAAGTCATAGTATAGCATGTCGAAAAAAGTCATGTCGAAAAAAGTCATAGTAAAGCATGTCGAGAAAAGTCATAGTAAAGCATGTTAAAAAAGTCACAGTATAGCATGTCGAAAAAAGTCACGGTATAGCATGTCGAAAAAAGTCACAGTATAGCATGTTGAGAAAAGTCATAGTAAGGCATGTCGAGAAAAGTCATAGTATAGCATGTTAAAAAAGTCATAGTATAGCATGTCGAAAAAAGTCACGGTATAGCATGTCGAAAAAAGTCACAGTATAGCATGTTGAAAAAAGTCATAGTATAGCATGTCGAAAAAAGTCACAGTATAGCATGTTGAAAAAAGTCATAGTATAGCACGTCGAAAAAAGTCATCGTATAGCATGTCGAAAAAAGTCATAGTAAAGCATGTCGAGAAAAGTCATAGTATAGCATGTCGAAAAAAGTCATAGTATAGCATGTTAAAAAAGTCATAGTATAGCATGTCGAAAAAAGTCATAGCATAGCATGTCGAAAAAAGTCATAGTATAGCATGTCGAAAAAGTCAGTGTAGCATGTCGAAAAAAGTCATAGTATAGCATGTCGAAAAAAGTCATAGTATAGCATGTCGAAAAAAGTCATAGTATAGCATGTCGAAAAAAATCATAGTATAGCATGTCGAAAAAAATCATAGTATAGCATGTCGAAAAAGGTCATAGTATAGCAAGTCATAGTATAGCATGTCGAAAAAAGTCATAGTATAGCATGTCGAAAAAAATCATAGTATAGCATGTCGAAAAAGGTCATAGTATAGCAAGTCATAGTATAGCATGTCGAAAAAAGTCATGTCGAGAAAAGTCATAGTATAGCATGTTAAAAAAGTTATAGTATAGCATGTCGAGAAAAGTCATAGTATAGCATGTTAAAAAAGTCACAGTATAGCATGTCGAAAAAAGTCAAAGTAAAGCATGTCGAGAAAAGTCATAGTAAAGCATGTCGAGAAAAGTCATAGTAAAGCATGTCGAGAAAAGTCATAGTATAGCATGTTAAAAAAGTCATAATAAAGCATGTAGAAAAAAGTCATAGTAAAGCATGTCGAAAAAAGTCATCGTATAGCATGTCGAAAAAAGTCATAGTAAAGCATGTCAAAAAAAGTCAGAGTATAGCATGTCGAAAAAAGTCACGGTATAGCATGTCGAAAAAAGTCATAGTAAAGCATGTCGAGAAAAGTCACAGTATAGCATGTTAAAAAAGTCACGGTATAGCATGTCGAAAAAAGTCACAGTATAGCATGTTGAAAAAAGTCACAGTATAGCATGTTGAAAGAAAGTCATCGTATAGCATGTTGAAAAAGTCACAGTATAGCATGTCGAAAAAAGTCACAGTATAGCATGTCGAAAAAAGTCACAGTATAGCATGTTGAAAGAAAGTCATCGTATAGCATGTTGAAAAAGTCATAGTATAGCATGTTGAAAAAGGTCATAAAAATGTCATGGTATCGTATTTTCGGAAAGTCAGAAAAAAGTCATGGAATAGTATGTCAAAAAAAGTAATATAGCATGTTGAAAAATTAGTACAGAATGTCGATAAAATGGCATCGTATAGTGTGTCCAAAAAAGTCACAAACATTATTTTTAATGAGATTTTCATGACATACTATACTTTTCATTTTTCATGACATTTGGATGACATACTTTGACCTTTTATGACTTATTAATGCCACTGTTTTGTCATGAATTGTTTTCATGGCATACCATGCTAAAACTTTTTTATGACATTTCTTTATAACAAACTATACTATTACATTTGTATTACATGTGTATTGCAAACTATAGAATGTCTTTTTCATGACAAATTGTATTGCATACTACTATGACTTTTATTATGACTAATGTTATGGCATACTACACGACTACATTTTTACGATATCCTATACTTTGATTTCTTTCATGACATATTTAAACTCATAGTATGCTATGACTTTTGCACTTCAACCTTTTCTATGATGTTTCTATGACATTATTTCATCTTACTTTGTAAAACATGTTATGCCACTACTACATACTATAAGCTATTATTTTGAGATTTTTTGAGATTTTTCATGACATACTATTCTCTGACTTTTTAATGACAATGTAATGACTTTTTTACAATTGTTATGGCATACTATGCTATGAACGTTTTTACACTATTTTTATGACAAACGATATGACAATTGTTATGACCTCTTTTATATTATCCTATACTATTGATTTTTGACATTTTTTAAATACTATAGGATATTTTTTGAATGCTATTTGCATTGCATATTACACATTGATTATATGATGACAAACTATACTGTGACATATTTATGGCCTAGTGAACTCTGACCTTTGATTGACATACTGTTCTTTGACTATATGACGAGGAAAACAACGCTGCTCCCAAAGGCAGAGACACCGCCAATACACGTATAACTTGCAGCAGTAATGATACTTTACATTGTGATTCAAATGCAACCAAAAATTGCATTTAGATACTGAACATGTGCATGAATCGGCCACAAGCATCACAGAGTCTGTATCACAGCATTCCACACAAGCATCACAGAGTCTGTATCACAGCATTCCACACAAGCATCACAGAGTCTGTATCACAGCATTCCACACAAGCATCACAGAGTCTGTATCACAGCATTCCACACAAGCATCACAGAGTCTGTATCACAGCACAAGCATCATAGAGAGACAGGCATGCAGCTCAAAGGCTCTCCTTCATATTTGGTTAGAATAGCAAGTGGCCGTTGGAGCTCCCTGCTGTTTTACGTCACAGTGGAAACATCTTTATCACTGCGTATATTATTCCAAAACATGGCTTCCTGCATGGAAACGATCCCCCCCCCGTCCTCAATTCGCCTGCCTCTCTGATAGACTACATTGCTTCTTATAAACTGTCCATGGTCCATAAATCGTGCAGCGCTGAGCTGCACAGTGTCGGCCTGCAGGGACACGCACATTCAGAGCACACGCTCTCTCTCTGCCCAGGTTTACTTCGGAAATTGTGCGATGAGATGCTCGGGTTGGGAGAAGAGACAGCGCGGAAAAGTCATGTCTCTGTGTGTGAGCGTGCTCATCATTTAACAGACGTCACGTTTATTCACTTTCTATATGAAAAACATAAATATATAATGTTGATAAAGACAGTTCAGACCATCTTGTGTGAGCTTCAGTACTTGCCTTACCACAAGTGTGCAGTATATATATAAAATATAATATATGATGTAAATATATATCTATATATATATAGATATATATATATAGATATATATTTACACTTTACTTAACATGCATACTTACAAGTCCTAAATCCAGCTATGTTTCAGGCGTGCTACTCTGAACTTTTACTCACAGATGCTTTGAATAAACAACGCTCATAATTACAGCTATGTTACTTTCACAACAGTCACAAACTGTTTATTATGTAAATAGCAGATTAAATATATGCCATTGAATTAATGTGACAAGTGGCTCGTGGCTGGTGAGGTTGAAAAACGACGTGGCCGCCGTCTCGCCAATCTGTGAATTCACTCATTCACATCCTGTCATACTGTGGAATAAATTATGTTAAATAACGAGTTAAAGCCTCGACATATAGGATTTCAGACCCTCAGACACTCACAGTGACATGTTGGAAGCAACACATACGCATCACTTGTCACCAGGATTGTTTCTTTTTTTTTGACACAATAATTTTAAACGTGCTCAGAATGCATTCAGAATATGGGCTTTGTGAATCATGGATTGCTGACATGTGCACTCTAGAAATAATCAATCTGTAATACCTGCAAACACGGTGGTCCATAATTATATTTTGGAAGCATGACTTTGGGCTCAATAGAGGAATTATTACAGCGCTGTCATACTGTCGTGCCTCTCATGACATCATGAGGATTCATGACCAAAAGTCCCTCCAGAAGAGGAAAACAGAGCGCACGCTCAGCAATAAACAACACATCTTCATACCAACAAACAACATCTGCGTTATGCTGAACCGTTCAGGTGAAGGGAAAGAGATGAGCCACCAACTCAACATCAAGCCTAAGACTGAGCAGAAGATAAGTTGTTTGAGACACAAACTGAATGTTTAAAAAAACAAGCGGGGACTCTCCTCAGAGAGTCTGAAACTCTCGCAGTAATCAAACTTTGACTTAATTAGAGAACAGTGTAAAGAAAGATGGATCACAGGGGAGAAGACAGAATAGGCTGCTGGGGAACGCTGCACTGAACACACACACTGCATCTACATCCATATAGATGCTCATCGTGCTGTTACCACAAGTTTAATCTGAGCTGAGTTTACACTGACATGACAAGACCAAAGTCTGCTTCCATTGTTCCAGTTCAGCCAACACACGCACACACACACACACACACACACACACACAGTGGAGGCGGCATTTCTAGCAGGCGTAAGAGACAAAACAACAGCAGCGATGAAGACGCACACTGTCACAGTCGGAGGGTGGAGAGCGAGTGACAGGGTGAGAGGGGGAGGAGCTGATGAATATGCGAGACACTGAGTGTTTCACCTCACAGCTTTGTTTACACTGAAGTCCAGATGG
>NC_136645.1:1930839-1962590 GCF_949748355.1 Melanostigma gelatinosum
GTTACTGTAACACATATTTAATAATAGAAAGTATATCATGATATCTTTTTATTATTATGACATTTAAGATTGCAAATGTTAAGATCTTTGTTGCTAGAGAAGATAACAGGAGATATTTTAGGAGGAAAAGTGGTTGACAGCATGAACAACACTTCCTCCTCATGATTCCACCACTAAATAAAGAGAACATCAGAACATCTCCTCCAGTCCAGCCGCCGTGCCTCCGAGCGCCCAGTGTCACTCACCCTCCTCCTCCACCACCACACCGGCGAAAGCTAACTGGGCTCGGCGGACCCCGTCTCTGTTCTCCCCGTGTTAGCTGTCCGTCACTTTGATTGGCAGACAAGTGTCCAGAGTGAGGGAATGTCGCGGGGAAGAGAGCAGAAAGCCACGGCGTCGATCTCCATATTTCATCTGGACCCCCTGAAGAAGGGCTCGGCGGCCTCATAGTTTAAACTCTAATCGTGTTAGGCCACAGGGGCATGTTGTTCAGAGAGCCAGCCTCCGTCTCTCTGGCCCAAACAAATTATTAGAAGATTCCATTATTTCTCCATTATGCATATGTGTTTGCGTGTGGCTGGTAAAGGCCGGGGAGAAGGAGCACGGGTAAATAGGCTCGGTTTAGCCCATCACGGGCCAATATGTCTGGCCACGGACACAGCTGGGGTCCTCGGGGGTCCTCAAATTGGTCATCATTAGAGCATAATGCTGCTGTTCAGCTTCTGCTAATGCCTCGGTCCAGATCATCAGTGTGCAGAAAGGGACACTGCTTTCTCTTGGGGGGGGGGGGGGGGGGGGGGGGGGGGTCTGCCTCTCACTGTCGACACTTTCATTCACAGAGGACGAGCAGCTTGTGAGGACCTCAGTTAATTAAGGAGTTACCCTCCAACCTCTGCAAAACTCATTGACAAAGCTTCATTCAATGAGCTGCTCATCACTGAAGCCCCGCTTACAACAGCATAAGATCGAGACTGATTTATCTATTTATCTACTTATCTTCTTACTTCTTTTTGTCCGGTGGGATGTTTGTGCTGAAATGCCTTGTAGAGACCTTCGGCCTTGTAATGACTCGACACAGATTCTGCAGTCATGTGTCGAATGCCCCGTGTTTAATACGGACATGTCAGATATTAGTTCCATGTGATAATAATACTTGTTGAGGATTAAACACACGTTTGTCTGTCGTACTCTCTAAATCGAACTGTGACAAATAATCTCACAGGCAAAATGTAAAACACACACAAACACACGCAGCAACAACGCCGCCCTCAGCAGACGCTGTCAGCTCTTCCAGTCATCGTGAACGAGGGCGGAGGGACTTCTCCAGAGAACGAAGGATGTAAAGAGAATTGTCTTGCATTACACGATGATCCATATTTCTGCCTCGGACAGCGCGTCTGGGTTATTCTCGGCGATGTCAGCTGGCTGGTTGTTTCATTTTTAATGGCCTGCATATTTATAACGTCATGGTTTTATATTTTACAGCCTCAAGCGGATTTCCTGCAGTCGCGGGGCCCATAATCATGGTCAGTTCATAACTCAGCAGGGATTATTGATGCACTTTGCACATCAGCGTAGCGGATCCCATACGGTGCAGCAGATGCCATCGGCCGACGCAGCTCACGGTGTCAGGGTCAATATGTTGTCAGTGTGGTCGGCTGCAAAAACAATCAAACCACTAAAGCGGCGTTGCTTTAACCGCTTTCACCGCTGCAGACGGATACAAGTTACTCGACGCTCAGTGACAGTTTGTAATCGAGACAAAGTGCTGCAGATAGATAGTTAGTGTACATGTGGTCAAACTCAACGACTCAAGCACTTCATAGGAAAAGGACCTTGAAGGTAATGGAAACATGCAGGGGAGTCCAGTACGTGTGTACCATCTGTACATAGTACCTGGGATTGTCGGTTCTTCTTCACGCCACATTAAAATATGTGATGCCGTCTTCATGACGTGTGCATTTGCAATGTTGGCACACATCCTGTATGACTTCCTGCTTTGAAGGTAACTTTGCATCTGGCTGGAATGATCCAACGTGCGGTGTTCATCGGTTATCGACCAGACGTGACTGATCCACAATAAATACAGTTCCCTCGACAATGGTGTTTCTGTTTCAGCTGTCGGTGACATTCTGTAGTCAGGCAGACAGTTTTTAGAGCTTTAGCAAACCCTGGACGTACGTTCACTCACATCAAAGCTTTCTGTTGACCCAGAGCAGCATCAGTCTGTCTGAGGCTAACTGTTGTACAGTCCAAGCTTCTGTAAGATGTTTTATTGAGTTTCCTTTTAGTGAAACGCTCGGAGTTTCCTCTGGTAAACAGTTTATATGCCTAGGGCTTTTATTGTGAAAGGTACGAGAGGAAGGGGGAGATGCGGTCTGCCTGTTATGGTTGAAAGTAGTAAAGTTTGCCGTCGTGGTTCGGATGTTGTTCTCTAGAGTTTTAGTTTTGAACACGTCCGTTCTGATTGGTTGGTGTCTTTAATTAGCTTTCTTGTCTTTAGTTGTGAAGCACTTCATGACTTCTGCTCTTTGACAGGTGTTATATGAATAAAGATATTATTATTATCCGTAGTGCTTAAGGTCAGAAAAATCAACCGCGCTCCGAAAATAATTATGCTGCTTTTTCGCCGAGTCATATTTTTGCGTTCTGAGTTAAAGTACTTGTGACAAAATATATTTCAATAAAACTAATCTAACAGAAACAACGATGTGGCAAAATGTCACCTCTGAAAATTAGCCATCCCCCCCCCCCCCCCTGAACACACACACACGCTCCCCTACACCCCCTAGCTAAATTGCTATATAAGTAGCGTGGCCGTAATAGGTAGCAATCTGGGGCTAATCTGATGAGATCATTTGGAAAACGTTGGACTGGGTTGAGAGGATGGAGGGGGAGGGGAGCTGTGTGTGTGTGTGTGTGTGTGTGTGTGTGTGCGTGCGTGCGTGAATGAACTGTGTAAAAAGTTGTCTGTGGCTTCACAAATGAGTACGTGTGTGTATAGCCGCACGTTCGTGTATTTATAAGTGTTCAACTGTGATACACTAGTATTAGTAGCCTTGTGTGTGTGTGTGTGTGTGTACATGCGTAAGTGTACACACTTTATGTTATATGTCTGTGCGTGTGTGAATGTCTTTGTTTATGCAGTTTGATCGTAATGAAGTATCATCGAAGCTTACGTTGAGGCTGAGGACTCGCGTGGACACAGCTGGCCGGTCATGTGATCACAGACGTACAGGAGTGTGTGTGTGTGTGTGTGTGTGTGTGTGTGTGTGTGTGGAGGGAGGGGACATGATGGCAGGGGTTGGTGTGTGTTGTGAGGGGGTGAATATTACTGTCGGCGGGCACCAGATGCCAGCTGGCAGGGGCACAAAGGGAATAGACGGGGAGTGGGTTGAACAATTACTGTTATTCATCGCTGAGCCAACAGCGAAGGTCTCTGCCATTAAGAAGCACAACGGCCGGATTCATGCAGATACGTGTGGATTCAGAGGCACAGACATGGCAGAAAATAGCTGTCGATCTTCAGCCGGTGGCAAACACGCAACATCGTATCTCACACACACACGTTAATATGTGTGTGTGCTGCAGAAACAAACACTGAATGAACAACGTCATCGCCCGATAAAACAACACAACCCGTCTCATCAAGAGGGACACGCCATCGCTTAGCTGTGAACTCTAAACTGAAAAGAAAACTTGGACGACAGGTTTTTTTTTTCTTCTTTGTTTCAATAGTCGCTGTACAACCTAATTTTCTCATAACCCACTTTTTTTGCAGGGAACTACAGTAATTGTTATTAAGTTCAATCAGAATGGGGTCAGCACTGGAAGCCACTCGGCCCCCGTGTTTAGTAATTAACATTTCACAGTGAATATCTCATTACGGGAGACAAAAGGTTGCTAATAGGAGGCTCGGCTAGTGAGAACACGACGAAGCCCCTCCCGATTTTAGTCTGGATACAATCAGTTGTGGAACTCACATATTTCTGCTTAAGTTCCTTAATAATGTAACAGTTACTGTGCACACAACAGCGCACAAAGCACATTTGATTTTAAACTGTTATTTAGAGAATTCGGTGATGGATTATGAGGGAATCTTCCTCCTATGTTCGCCAGATGTCGGTCTGTCGACGGTCGGTTTGTCCACTACCTTTTTATTTCAATGACTAAAACAAAACTATAACCAGACAGCGACAACATCATTACACACTGACTGCGACACTATGCAATAAGGTTGATTGTGTATATTGACTAAAATGTAATTGAAAAAATGACAACTTTGCCCAAAATCTCTCTTTTCGTCTCCTTCCACCTTCTCTTCCCCTCCCTTGTGCTACTATAACGCATAACCTTTGTGGTTTCGCTGGGAGGCTCCACAAAAGAAATAAAATACATGGTAAATATAAAAAGACAATTTATATAACAATAAAAATATCCATCTCAGGAAAATAAATCAAGAGAGAAGTAGAGTCATTTTCTCATAGACTTCTATACAACCAGAGGAGTCGCCCCCTGGTGGACACTAGAGAGAATGCAGCTTTAAGACACGAAGCATCGGCTTCACTCTGCAGAACCGGAGGTTGCCGCCTGCTTCTAACACACCTACCAAAGTTCAATCAACCAATCTGCTTGCTTGACCTGCAGGGCCTACGGTTAACTATATTTTCTCTACAGCTCATAATTCCAGCGCTTCACCATCTGCTGACGCGGCGCCTGCAGCTACCTCGTAAAATACTGGCCACTTGGTTTAAGCTCTGATGTCATTTCAAAGTGGACCGCGCTTCAGGTTGGAGACACTTGACTGAAAGCAAACAGCTGGATAAGACAGCTTTCAATGCAAACCGTATCCACACGTGATAATAATGAGAAAAGAAATGAGAGAATGCCCTTTTGGCTCCTTTAAATAAAGTTTGGGACACTGTAAAATACAGACATTCAGGCAGGGAAGAAAGATTAAATCAGACGTAAAGACATGGTGTGATCTAAACAGACCTCATGCTTCTGATATGGTGAAACACAACATGCTCACATTTCATCCCCGACACCCAGAACAAAACAACGAGTGTCACGCTCACGGTTCTTTCGCCTTACCTCTCTTCCTCCTCCGTATGAACAGAGAGGGAGTGTGTGTTTGGATGACTGCCTCTATTGGAAAAGCACCCTTCTCTGATCTGCCTGTTTTGACCTATGCTGGACCTCGGAGGCCTCATCTCCCTCGATAACAAGACAAAGAGGGTAAATGTGTTGATAGTGGCAGACGGTGCAGGAATTCTGGGCAAATGTGTCAAATTAGTTCTCACGTCTGGGGCCTCGTTCCTCTCCACCTCGCCGTGATCTCTCGCTCCCTTCCCTCCGCTGCTCTTTACACCCGGTCGGTCGATCCCCTCACTCCTCCCACAGGCACCGCTCCATTCCTCCTGTGACCCGGTCCCTGGTTTCACTCTCGCATCCTATACATCCTCACGTTGGGGGGAGAACCACGGGGGTTAAATCGGAAAACAGGTACAAGCTCATCCGTTAATAGTACATCACCGTGAGAACCACAAGAGCTACTGTTGGACTGCAGTCCATCTAAATCAGAACATTATTTTAAATGCGTTTGTTGATTTGTCTTCAGTTTTCCATATATATACACATATATATATATATATTCACATGTATTTTCCGACCAACCAGCTGCCCCAGGGAGGAGAACCGAGATGGAAGCTAAGCTAACCTAGCTAGGACCTGAAGCTACTCCACTACCCAGCATGCTCCTGGCTGTCTGATGCCCTGTATCAGATAAATAAGATGGATGAAAGCAACGGGAGGTCGGTAACTGTTGAGCCCACATCTTCACAGAGACCTGGATCCATCGTGGTCCAGGATCAAGCTGCCCTTGACGGGCACACAGCAGTACAGGGATCAGGACTCCGGTGGGACTAGAGGAGGAGAACTCTGTTTACGTCATGATGCTTGGTGCTCAAACACAGTCAAAGTTGATGGACAATGTTTTTTTCATTGTCTTAATTTGTTGTTTATTTTGTGTTACTGGAGAAGACAGAATACACTAATGAACATCGGAGGAGGAAGTGCAGTGATTGGATTCATTCATGGGGATCAGACCTACCCAGCCGGGCCAGACGCCACTGAAAGTGAAGTCGAAAGGAGAAGAGCCAAGATGGAAGCTGAGCTAGCTCCACCCTCTCAATTTTTTCACATCTGGTTGCAAAAGAACAAGACAACAAACCAAGACAGTGAAAAACAAGAAGTGAAAACCAAAAACTAAAATAGCGAAAACCAAGATAGTGAAACCCAAAAACCAAGATGGCGACTGACAAAAACCAAGACAGCGAAAACCCAAAACCAAGATACGGAAAACCAAAAACCAAGATGGCGATGGCCAAAAACCAAGATACGGAAAACCAAAAACCACAATGGTGATGGCCCAAATCAAAGATGGTGACGGCCAAAAACCAAGATGGCGACGGCCAAAAACCAAGATGGCGACGGCCAAAAACCAAGATGGCGACGGCCAAAAACCAAGATGGTGACGGCCAAAAACCAAGATGGTGACGGCCAAAAGCCCAGATGGCGGCAGCAAAAAATGCTGAACTTAAGTCTTCCAAACCTTAGTGCACAAACCAATCGGTAACATCATCTATAGTCCATGTAAACACAGGTTTCAAACTTTTAAGAAAACTCTGCTTTACAAGGTTAATGAAGAAGGAAATTAACTTAAAGTGCGTTTTGGTGAGTAGTGCAGACTGTAAACAGTAACTTTGTTTGCTTATAATCCTAAAGGCTATTGAAGGATTGTGGTTGAATCTATAAAAAAGCCAAATTCTGTCTCAAATTAGCATTGATTTTTCACTAATCAACAAAGATAACGATCTTTCCCTATCCTGGATTAAGTTGCAAACCCACGACCATAAGTGCATTTTAATCATGCTTTTGTTGCAATAAGTTAAAACTCGAAGAAGAAAAAGAGAAATATGTTGAGATTAAATGTTTTGGAGATTCATTCAGTGTGAACATTTGGAGTTTACAGTGAACAGTTTGCAGATTGGGTCAATATAAACTCCTCATGTTAATAAAGAACACAATCCAATTAGGTTTCCAATAAAACTAAATGAGTGTTGTATGGCAGCATTATTTTTAGGAGGCACATACTTTACCGATTGTGGCTCATTAACATTTAAACATAAGCATACTTATTTTTGGTAATTTTTTTCTTCCGTTTTGCAGCATAACCAGTGAATCTACGGGGGGAAAGTGCTTAAATAAAATGATACCAGATGCTCTCGGTGGTGTGGGCAGCCTCCAGTGTACGTGTGTGTGCTATTGAAGGCAAACAGACAGTCCTGAGAGCGACTGAGGGTAAACACAAGTGGGAATACGCAGAAGTGTGTTGGTGTGTATGACCCAAGGACATTCTCCCGTGTGCCCTCCCAACTTCCTGAGTTTGCCTCCGATGCGTTCTCCTCTCCTCCTGCCCGTTATACAGCAGGCTTCATGTGATACCGCATGAAACCTCCTCAGTCATGCGCTCTGTGCTTCCAGCAGAAATAAAACCCCTGAGCAAGGTTATAGTGCTAACATGTACTGTAGGCTTTATTTATGCATGAGCCACCCTTCTCCTTTCCGGGGGAATTCTGATTATTTTCCCGCGATAAAAGTTGCATGGCCTTACCCACTCTGAAGGGAGTAAATGATTTAACGCCGAGGCTTACGGCATGGTAAGTAAGCAACTAATGTTAATTCAGCCTTTTTCCTTCTTCTTTCTGATCGGGTATCAAGTGCAGGGAGCTCTGCCATGTCACGCAACATGTCATCACGAGCAGCACATCAGTATCAGGTTGTGAAGCAATGGAGGGGAGTGTTCATGGACATAGTGACAATACAATAACAACACAAACATACGTTATGTCTTGGATATGAAAATCAAAGTGCACAAAGATCAACTGATTGCATTCGAACATGTTTATTTTTATTTGTATGCACGCGTAAAACATGTTTACGCTCATGCATATGTGTGTATATTTCAAATAGCATTTATTTGCCATCCTCAGAGTGTGCTCATGTGTTTATGAGCCGACCCAACCTCCTCTGATCAGGGATCGAGGCAAAGGAGGCCACATGTGCTACTTAAACCCCCCCCCCCCCACCCCCCCTCCTGGCTGCATCAGAAAGCCTCAAAAATTAAAATAGTTTTATGTGTAAGTAAGATTCAGTGAACTCCATTATTTTCCCACTATTTGCTTGAATAATTCAGGGAAGATTGCTGAATTATGGATAAAGTGTACAGTTTGAAGAAGGGGTTCATGTGCAGCCTGGAGCTATAGCCCGGCGTTAATGATGTCTGGAGACGGTGGACGGGCGGAGGGAGACGTCGTTAGCTTCACAGTAATTTTCTCCAGGATTAAAAACACCGCTCTCAAAGCAGCAGGCTGGACCGGAGAACCGAAGGGGAACCGAAGGGGAACCGAAGGGGAGTGAAAACGGAGGATTTCCTGACTCATACTCTCATCAGGAGGTGTAGCAAACAGGCATGGGATACTTTTATTTTGAAAAGTGCTTCTTGATTTATGTCATCATGTGATTGTTTACAAATAGTCTCATTACTGAGTATGTTTATGTGCTACCACAAGGACAATGTTTGACTCAATTGTGTAATAATTTAGTGTTTTAGATGTGTATTATTATTGTTATTGTTATTATTATTAATACTTTTTTTTACTTTGAGCAACATTGCTCGCTCCACAAAGAATAGCCTTAAAAAAATCTAAAAACCCTTACAATTTTGAAAATAAATAAAATAAATATGCGTAAAAAACAAATAAAAACACATTAAATAAAACCAGTTGAATACAGGAGCTTGTGTCAAAGCAAAAGCCCAGAAGTTTTGCTTCCTGTATAAACTAAACTTGCACACAGTTCTGTCTGAACATCACACATTTCACTCTCCGAGAGCTTTTTGCAGCTCACACATTAGCAACACGTCCAGGATACGAACCGCAGCTTCACCACCGCCCGATTTAAAAGTCTGGAATCTTAAACTGGCACAGCGAGGATTTATACTATTAGCCGGTGGCAATGACATCCAAAAACACACACTTACCCGCTCACACACATAAACACCCTTCAACAGCCAGCGGGGAGTCTTCCTGTTCCCACTCACTCCAACAGGGAAGCCCAAGCACCGAGTACTCTCCTAATTACCCACATTCCTCTAATTATCCAATCATAAAGCCATTAGCAGTCTCGCACCATATTAACATGGTCCCGCCTACATGCCAATTTGTGCAGTGCCAAGATGCAACTGCAAAGGGCTTTTTCCAGCATGTAACCTCACCAAGCGCCGTATCACGGAGGCTAAGACTGTGCTTTTCTTGGCCCTTAACGAACAAATAATAGATTTCCAAACAGCATTTAACAGCAGCTGCAGGTTTTTTAAATTTCACAATAAAGCTGCGAGCAGTTTTGTTGAACGGTGAAACATATCCCCGTTTGCAGCTGGTGCAAACGAGCGTCGTCAACTCGCGCTTCCAACGTGTCCTCGCGCTACGGTTCGGATGGTATCACGAGAAAAGTTACTCCTCGTTTCTGCAAAAGTCCAGCAACACGTGTCAATTTACGCTCGATTCATACTGTCTTTTCAAAATAAACTTCAGTCATCCCAGCAAATGACTCAGTTAGGTTTATGCAACAGAACTACTTAGTTAGGTTTAAGAAAGGATCGTCGTTTGGGTTAAAATAACTACGGAGGTGCCGTCACTGAAGTAACTTACAGAAGTTACGTGACGAATAAATCAACGCTGACTTGTCGTTCCACACGGGGAACGAACAGCGGTCTCCTGGGTGGAAGATGGCTGTTTGTTGGCCCAATCCACCTCAACTCCCTCCCACCCGATGAGTGCGTCTTTATACTTCCTCCTTCATGATTACGTGGAGAATATAGAAAATGATTTCCTGGCATATCTATGAATAACGGCGCATTATATCGTATGTATAGCGACCAATGCTTGATGAGAACAGCCTGAACGCTTGAGTTAATGGCTCTCACGCACTCGCACTTCCTTGTTAAAACCTGCCGAGCCGGAGCAGATCAGTCAGAGATGAGCGTGTGTTATGCTAGTAGCAGCTAACGTAGCATTGAGCCGCTAGCTTCAAGCAGGTCTGAGAAGTAGAATTCAGAGGTCTGGATTTAAACTGGATATTCTTTATAGTTTGTCCCCATTGACAAAAAAAACCCGATCCAAAATAAAAGCTAAGGAGAAGGTGAATGCTGGTAAATCCTTATTTATTGATATGTGTTCGGCCCCGGCGGCGTGTTGTGTAACAGAGTGGCCAGATTGTTCCCTCCTTTATTCATACCCATCAGAGGGACGGCAGGTTATCGGAGGGAATGGGGCGGACGAAGAAGACACAGAGCACAGATGTTCAGCACAGCTGCAGCGCAGAGGAGAGGCTCGGGTTAACGGCTAACGCTAGACGTGCACAGACTGTGTGTGTGGGGGGGGGGGGGTACTACGGACGCTAGCTGTAGCTAGCTCATCCACCTGACCGATTCAGAGGTCAAAGGCAGAAGTCAAGTCTGCCAGAGTGAAGGAAACACAAGAGAGAAATATGGTGAGAGTCAAAGAGCGGGAAGAAGCTAAGCATGAAGAATATCACTGAAAACAAGTTCAATATGAGCTCCACTGAAGATGATTTGCAACAATCACGGAGCTGACAAATCAAAACTTAAAAGCAACTCATTTAAAAGAAGCAACTCGTCTGCAAAGAGCAAAACATGTGTAGAGATAAATGCAGCACATTACAGGATTACTGGCATTTATTTTGCCATTTTGGAGCCGTAAACATGCAAAGTTGTCCAGTGGAGCTATAAAAAAATGAATTATCTCATCATTAAAACATTTTAAAAAATCATTAAAACCCCAAAACCTGCCTGCAGGATTGTAAAGCATGTTTTCTTCAAACAATCGCCAAAAACTAGTCTGTCAGAACCAGAAGCTGTAAAAACCTTCATTATCGTCAGATCTTCATCTTTCCGAAGGTCCTTGTTTCATTGTCATTTAAAATCTCGCCCTTAATTAAAGCGTTTGCGTGAACCAGATCCTTTAAAAAACATTAAATTCTGAGCTCTTCAGCGCAACTATGAAGCCACGATTGAATCACCTGAGACCAACAGTCATGTGACAAAAAAATCCTTAAATTTTCGACTGAACTTCAACTTGCAGCGCAATGAGCAAAAAAAACGCCCCGAAACTGCTGTGGGCTGAGAGGGGCCGGAGGAATGATTGTTTTACATTCATCAACACTTGTATTTCCTCGACATAACGTATACTTGGTGTTCTGTCTGTGTCTGGATCAGTACAGCTTATGGTCGCGGCCGACGGGTCCTTAACGCTTTAATAGACTCCAGCAGACGCTCTGGCAGAAAGTCGTGCCAAGGCCGGGGAATGACACCGAGCCGTCAACGTTGGCTACGACACAAACAACCCACAGAAAAAAGAGGAAAACTGAATCACCACACAAACTGTGGAGACAAATCCATTCATTCTGCCTTCCTACAACTGCAAACACTGGCTCCACAGCGACATTGTCTTCATTTGATGACTCTGTTTCTCCGTTTGCCTCAGAAGACATCCTCATTATCGGACCGCACAAGCAAGGTGACGGAGAATAATGGCGCTTTGTCAAAAGTGATGCGTGCCCAAGGCATGGACTGACAATGGCGGATCTCAGTGTCTCTGCACACAATCAAACCTCTGCCTCCCATCGCCACAAAACCAATAAACGCTGCCTTTGTTTTAGCTCGACACCATTGTTTCGTGTTCGTAAAGATTTCTCCTCTTTGGCACGGATGCTTTTTTGTTTCGTTTCCAGCCGAGCTGCGTAGCTTTCAACAACAATGACGCTCTCGCATTTTAGATTTTCCATCCTTTCCTCTTGCAGTCGCTCTGATTCCACATGTATCCCCTCAAAGTGGAAAGCAACATGAGTGTAAAGTGCTGCAACTAAACCTACAAGAACACTTATTCTACTTCATCACAACTAATACATGACCTCATTAAAGGAACAGTCAGTTGTTCAGTGAAGATGAACGTGTCTGTGCAGTAGTGAGCGTACGACTGGCTCAATCAGGCGTGGATTATTCTGCACCTGTTGTGTGACACTTTGCAAACGGATGTTTTTTGAGTCAAAGTTTTCTTCATAAAGAATTCAAGGCAACACCGGATATTCGAATTTAAATGTTCTACTCGGATATGTTTGCCTTTCACTCCCCTTTGTTCTGCTCTGGCATCAGTGAGAAGTCAGAGCAGAACATTATTTTTCCCATTTAACCTGCAAACATGAAGGCTGCAAACCGGCCAAAAAAAACCTGCAGTATCTCCATCAATACAACAGTTTAAGACGGGAGCCAGTTCTGTTGATGAAAACTTATTTTCCTCCATTCTCCCAGAAATCTCACTCCCAGAAATCTCACTCCCAGGGTGAGTCATTGATATACAAAAAGGCATGTTAAGTGTGAAGTATTCCTTTCAGGTGTGAAGAAATCCCCCTCTGAGTCTCAAAGGCTCTGCTGAGCAGCTGCACACATTAAGTCCGGTCGCATCGAGTGTCTTCTGTTGCAAGTGGCTGTGAAGCAACAGAATCAACAGGAATTCAAAGATTGCGTCCTTTCAGACAGATGTTGGCCGAGTCTTTAGTTGACACTGTGACACTCTAGCCTGCTAATAAATGGGTAATCATATCTAAAGAAATAATCTTTTGATATAAAAGGCTCTGAAAGAGATACTGAAGATACCAGACTCTTCAAACGGACCTCCGAACCACGTTTCGGTTCAGCACCAACGCACAGAATTGGGAGAAAAGGGAGAAAAGGGAGAGACACACCCGTGGAGAATAGAAAAGTCAGCCGCGACAGATGCAGATAAAGATAGATTCAAAGTGAAACTCTTCCACATGTTGAAGTAGCCAGTAACATGCTGGCTGTGAGCAGAGACCCACTGAACTGCTGTGCAGCGCCCCCTGTTGACCGAATATCTCTCCCACACTGTATTCATTTATGTTCCATCTTCAGAATCAGAGACGGGTCGCAGAGTCAGTGTGAAGTTAAATAGTCCATAACAGCATTGTGTTCTCACCTCCGGATGAGTTTGTTCTTTTATTATATTAGATCACATACGACAGGATGCAACAAAGAAAAGATGCAAACTACATTACATCTGTCCGTGCACTGAAAACACAAACCGCTTTAAATGACCTCAGCTGAGCCGCCGCCACTCCTCATCCCTCCCTGCCTGCACCTCCTCCTCCCCCCTTCTCCCTCCCTCCCTCTCCTCCTCTCGGCGTCCCCCCCCCCCCCCGTCATCTTCAGGTCATAATGTAACATGACACCAGCGGTTGCAACAAGGCCGGCCAGCCAACCCGAGCGTTTAAGACCAATGAATATCATTTGCTCCCGGTAGGTTCCCTGGCGCTTTCAGGCGCTTCCACCGCCAGACTGAATCAGCGTTCGCGCCTGTCATGTCTCTGACGTGACGTGACAGAACACACACACACACACACACACATACTGTAAAGGCACACATGCATCAACACACACACACAGGATATTGTCAGCCACTGGAGACCACTTTGTTGTTTCTGATGCTTCTGTCATCCTCAATACACTTCACGCTGCTCGTACAAATCCACAGATTTCTCACATCTCACACTTCTTATGCCCTTTACATTTAAAAACAGAAGCTTTCAAGGGTTATCCCCATGCAAACCACATTAGGACCCTTTACAGGTGAAAGCAGCCTTGGCGAGACCCCTCCCTCATTAGGGGGATTAAAGACGCCCTTCTCCTCCGCGCTAACCCCCTCGCCTCTACACCTCAGCTCTGGTTTCCTGGCTTACACCGCTGTTTAAATTCCCTCCTGCGCTCTGAAAATGTCCTCCCTGGGGATCCCCGGGGCTTTGATCACCCGTCCACACACACACACACACACACACACACGCACACACACACACACACACACACACACACACACACACACACACACACACACACACACACACACACACACACACACACACACACACACACACACACACACACACACACACACACACACACACACACACACACACACACCGCCCCACCACTGAGGGCTGGAGGGGGTCAGGGGTAATGCTGCCGGAGATAAGAGAGAGGAGGCAAAATAATGAAAGGGGAGGGAGGTCTTGTAGAGGGTTGGGGGGGTGGATAAGTGTGGGGGGGGGCTAATGAACCCCACTAAGACCCCCTCCACACACACATTTAAGTAGCCTAATTACCTGACAGATCTGGTGGAATGACAGCACCTGCATTGAGGGGGTCAAAGCACGCGTTTCAGGACGCGCTAACAACCTTGTTAAGAAATACCTCATGTTAATGAGAGCTAATCATGTCGGCTGTTTAGCTTCGTGCTAACGGGGCGGCATGTGATCTTAAAAGCAAAGGCATGGACCGGGCGGTGTCTTTTCATCTCGAAGGAGCAGCGCTGAGGCCCCGGACGGCCCCGGCTGCACAAAGTCGGGTCGTGCGTATCAACCTTACATGAATGTACATCGCATGCATGTGTACGGCAATTATAATCAGTGTTTGACATGCTAGAAGGCTGTAAAAGGCTCATTTGCATTGGCGAAGGAGAAATGTCGGTACATGAGGACCGACCTGATTTCTTTAAGAACCCACAGGAAAAACTCTGAGCTCTAATAATTCAAAGGTTTGAGCGACTCAAGTCTCATTTCCCTGGAAAGTATATGTGATTTAGTCCAGGCCTGTTTGGATTTCCCTCACTCAGTTTCTTACCTAAACTGATCCTTCTCTATCATAAAGTACAGTGAATGTACTGTACGTACGCGTGGAGATCTATTCCCAGACATCCAGGATATCAAAGCAGATCAGAGATAGAGCAGCTCCCAAACCGCTGTCTCATCAAAGTAACGTTTATGGTGATAAAGAATGATGCTCCGATTAAAATGGGTGCGTGTGACAAGAGCAAAGAAGAAAATCCAAAAAAAGAAACTGCCCGAGGCCCAAAGCCGTGACCAAATACAAAGTTTTCAGAGGAGGCGATGGAGGAAATTGTGGTAAATTGGGCGGAAAAAGGAGACAAGGAGCGAGTGTCATTGAGTACAAGAGGACTGCAGCCAAAGCATTTCTTTGCTTTTGAAAAGGTCAGGTGAGCCGATTTGGACTGAAAGATGTCGGAACTGCTGAAGCACTTTGTGCTCTTCAGTCTCACTTCATCAAACATCGATTCTTCATTACAATACAGCCACACGAATCACGACTCAGCGAAATAATCTGTAATAACTAGTGACGTTACGCTGATGACAGAGATTATCTTAAAGCTACATCTGAAGAAATGCTCTATTTCTGAAACACATTTTACTATTTGATGGGAATTTCAGCCAACAAGCATAAATCTATAAAAATATAGATATATTTGGAAATATGCTTTCTGGTGGCAAGTTAAATGAGAAGTATTTTAAGCTATTTTCTGTTGTTTTTTATCAAAATGTTTGCTTTCTTGACCTGCACTCATCTACGATGTTTAAACATCTTCGTCACTACATTTCTTTGGTTTTATAGCATCAAAAGTAAAAAGGTTGGCGGTGGACTAGACATCTTGTATAAGTTAGAGACATTAAAAATGTGTTACTTCTAGTTGATAAACAAGATCTGGAAGTCTGTGATAAAAAAAGAAAAAAAGTTTATTTGCATTTTTATGCAGCGGAATTATTCCAGCATTTACGGCACTTGTTCAGCGGTGCAGGAAAAACACCCCAATGCGTTGTGAATCTCATCACGTGATGAAGCTCAGCCAATCAAATATGAGTATTCTATCAAATTTCCTGACTTGAGTGAGATGTTCACACACCGTGACACACGGGGAGAGACGAGGACATATGAGCAGAGCAGGACTGTTTATTGAGGTGTGAGTCGTGAAAGTCAAATCATAGGACGATCTCCAAAAGAGAGAAATGTCCAGAGAGACCAGAGTCACTAGACTCTGAAGAATTCACCTGTATGAGTCTGTCCAGTCAAACACTAATTTCTCTTTTTAGAAGATGAGAAAAATATAATATTGTGGCTTTTCACTTCATCCTGAATGAACTGAGTTTAAAGCTGCAGGGCAATTCAGTGAAAATTATTTTTGCTAAAATGAATTTCGTTCAGTAATTTATTTTTTAATCCAGCCGTTATTTTACTTGAAATGAGAAGAACATTTATTCATGTATTTCTATGTATTATTTATAATCCATCCAGTTAAATTTGAAAAATGAGAATAATATTTGTTAAAATATAATTGATGTGTACTTTCTTTATATAATTTCTTTATATAATTTGGGTGGTGGGTCCCGGCTTGTCATTAAGGGGTGATGGTGGGTCCCGCAGCCAGACCAGTTGAGAACCACTGCATTAATGTATATTTATTTAATTGATTTTGTGGGACATCCAGACGGCAACCTCCGGTTCTGCAAAGTGAAGCCGATGCTTCATGTGTTAAAGCTGCATTCTCTCTAGTGGCCACCAGGGGGCGACTCCTCTGGTTGTATAGAAGTCTATGAGAAAATGACTCTACTTCTCTCTTGATTTATTACCTCAGTAAACATTGTAAACATGAGTTTATGTCTCAATCTCTAGTTTCAAGTCTTCTTCAATACAGCATGATGTTCATTTAGTACATTATGCTCCATTTAGAGTCACACAGACCATAAAGCAGGGGATGCTTTAGGGCGGGGCTACTGTGATTGACAGGTCTCTATCGGAGACTCTACTGCGTCTCTACGTCACTCCTCCTCAGTCCAGATATGGTCACTTTTGTTCACTGGCTGCAAAAAACAACATGGCGACGGCCGTAATCCAAGATTGCGACGGTGAAATCGCCGAACTCAAGGCTTCATAACATCAGTCCACAAACCAATGAGTGACGTCACGACGACTACGTCCACTTCTAATCACAACGCATTCATTTTGGAAGGTTTAGCTTGGACCGCTGTACGACAGCAGCCTGCTCGCTTTAAGGTACAAACTCTCGACACACAGACATGTTCCCTCTGAGTTTGGGAAAAAAGTGATGCACAAAAGAACGAGCCGGTGAAAGTTAAACCAAACTGATGTCACACTGTACACAAACACCACGCGGCTACATTTGAATTGTCCAGAGTGAAATCCATCACAACTATGCAGCTTTTTTATTTGAATTTTTAATATTGAGAGGACTTCTTCTGTCAACGGGCACCTGCACTTAGCCCGGCTAAGTATCACCGCGCTGCCTTTGGATGCTGAGTGCTCGTTAAGGTCCTCGAGGTCAATTCATTTTTTAAATGCGAAACCATCTCGCATTCAAACACAGAGATTATACCCACAACACATCACAACATCGGAGACGGACGAGCCGGCTCGACGCTGCTCATCCCTCCAGCTTTTGACGACGATGAATCGTTAAACAGCTCTAAACAAACTCATCTCAAAGCCCTGATGAATAAGTGAAGGGATAAAAGCAACATCGATACCATTCCAACGCATTAACGTGCCAAATAAATAAATAAGTGTGTGTGGGGGGGTTGCACATTCCTTTGTACATTGAATCTATCTTATCGGAGCGTGTAAAAATAGCTTGACAGAGGCTAATTGTGCTCGGTGCTGAATAATGGATCACAGCGGAGAGGGTCTTCCTGGAACTGGAGCGGGCTCGACGGTTCCCCGCTGAAGCGTTCGGGTTCCTCTCCTCTGCCTTCAGGTAAAAAACCTGTCACAAAAACCCTCCCCCACCACCACCTCTCCCCCTTCCTCACCCACCACAACCCTCTTCTCTTCCTCATCTCTCCGGTTCATCTTCATCCTCCTCCATCGGTGCCCAAGAGTTTTTAAACGGGAAGTTTTCTTATATTAAAGGAGCAGTTATGACAATTATGATCCATGTTTTGAGTCTCTTCAGGTTGGTTTGAATTGTAAATCAACAAGTATTGAACAATACTTTCGTTCCTATAAGTTAAAGTTTCTCTTCACCAAATTGTATAAAACAACGAATTTCATGAGGATCAAAAATCCAATAAGGGGCTTAAACTCTAAACTTCAATTTTCATTGAGAGAAAAACTGTCCCTCACAGGCCTCTGTAGCTTTTTGGTAACAACCTCATCTTCTCAACAACCAAATATTTAGAGTAAAGCAGCATCATCACACACCAGCAGCGATACAATATGAACCAGCTGTTATGGTGAGTAACTAAGTACACAAAGGAGTGTTTGTGTGCCAACATCAATATTAACGCATGTTAACGATCATAAAACTCACAGATCGGATCGGCACAAAAGACAAAAGGGAGCAAATATAAGTTTTCGAGATCCATGATCACACTGATACTGATTATTGATTGTTGATGATCCATATCAGCAGATGCATTTATTTGTTGTTTGTTTATAGCAGCTGGTCTACAAGAATCCAGACTATTCAGAGCGGTTAATAATGTCAGTACACCATTACAAATTCTAAATGTTGTACTTTTACTTCGTTATAGTAATATATATATATTTATTGATATATGTATATATATATACATATATATATATATATATATATATATATATATATATATATATACATATATATATATATACATATATATATATATATATACATATATATATATACATATATATATATATATATATACATATATATATATATATATATATATATATATGTATATATATATATATATATATATATATATATATATATATATATATATATATATATATATATATATATATATATATATATATATATATATATATATATATACATATATATATATATATATGTATATATATATATATATATATGTATATATATATATGTATATATATATATATATGTATATATATATATATATATATACATATATATATATATACATATATATATATATATACATATATATATATATATACATATATATATATATATATATATATATATATATATATATATATATATATATATATATATATATCTTGAGGTTTTTTCTTTTTAAAAACAATTAAAATGATTCGGAAATAAAATATTGTATTTTAATGGATTAAAACAAATCTTGTCATTATTATTTTTAATGCTGTATAATAATGTTCTTAGAGCTCGCGTTAGGAAGGTAAACAGCTCATAATTCATCTCTAATATCTGTTTTATATTAACGTGAAAACATCTTCAAACTACTGGATTTTTTCGAGTTTATCACCAAAACTACATTTTACAGCTGACATGTGAACACATCATGATAACGTGATAATGTACCTTCAGCCAGTACTCATGTTCACTGAGCAGAGCCTGAAGGCATCATCATGTACCTGAACCTCCGTTGGTTAGCCGTTAGCGGTGCTGCTAACGTTACGAGCTCTCCTCTGATTGGTTGTTTACATTGTTACATTATCAGAGATCAGAGACTAGAAACACATCAACGATGTCCTGATGGCATGTTTCACTGAATATCGACGGATATCTGTTTCACACCGTGATGGTTCACGTTAAACTGTGTAATTCATCCGCGAGGAGGCGATCCGTACCGATCGCCATTGGTCTGTTACACCACAACCAAAATCCTTAAAACGTGAAGGCCATTAGCTTCATACACACCATCAAAGCTACTCTTTTGTGGCACGCGGGTCATTTAGCTCCGCTTGAAGTCAGATTCTCATGTTTAAGACGACGGAACAACAATTAAATCCAAAAGTTGTAGTTTCCCCCTAAAACCCTGACAGCAAGAGACGGAACACAGTAATCCTCTTACTCTGCACAGCGAGAACAAGGCTTTGTTGGTAAATACCGAATCAAGTTGTGTTGCTTCACGTCTAACATGGCGTCACAGTTTGTCGTCCACGTGACCGAGTTGAAAGCGTGAGGTTTGCATAAAGGTCTTGGCGGCCGCGGCCTCATCAGGGGAACGTGTGCAGCTGATGGAAGACTGCTTACACTTATTCCCCTTCACAACTAAAGGCTTGTTAAAATCTGCCCCCCCCCCTCTGTGGTTTGCGATGTGTGTGTGCAGCTAATGAATCGCGCTCTCTGGGGGAAGTTACAACGAGTCTCTGCTGCTGTTAATGAGCTTGAGACCGACGTGGTTCTGTCTGGGTTGAGAAAACTTCCATGTCCTTAAAGATCTTTCTAGAAACCGTCCAAAACACGCTGCGATGAGGAGTCTGAAATTACTATTGTTTCACAGATAACGTGCCGTTCATCCAGAAACACAGATTACTGATTTGTGTGTCTTGTGATAAACTGCAGATCGCAGCGGTGATAATCGCTCCGACAGACGTAACATCGCTCAGATTTTACTCTCCTTTGCAGCATGAATCAAGATAAACATCTGAGATAAGACTTCTCATCTAAATAGTCCACATCAGTGTCTCTGAACTCAACGAAAAATAAATATTATAAAAGACGGTTCACACAAAAAAGGGCAGAAAGTGAGTGTCCACTACTTCATGTGTTCGATGCAGCACCTTTAATCACACCCCAAATCCAGCTGTTTTTTATCAGCCAATTTAAAGTGTGTTTATTTAAATGTCTATTTCAATCTAAAATATTCTACATTTATGGACCAAATGAATTAAATTGCAACGCACTGGAAAACATTGTTGATTTGAGTGTGATGCAATAAACAATCATGGTGGAACATCGTCAGCCATGTTGGCTCTTCGTCCAGTGTGCTCATCGGTGAAATAAAATGGATTATTGTATATTTTTTAAATAACAGATAATAATCTGCAGCCTGCAGACTTTGTTCAGCTCGGCTCTGTTCATTACTCGAGCTGCTCGAGTCCAGCCGGAGCTGGTCAGTCGTCCATACGGCCCTGATGGGAGAGACCATTCTTATCAATATTTCATATAATCATATAACGTTGCGTTTGGTTCAATCTGCCTTTGATGGCCTCGTGCTATCTTAAGCTGAAGCCGTCAGTACTTAAGGCCGCAGAGGAAATCAATGGGCAGGATAACATCAGCGGCCTGCTGGTTACTGTAAGTTCAGCATGACTATGTTAACGCTTCCTGTAATGTTGACGTCACCATGTTGTTATGACCCACTGAGGGAGATACAGCAAGATGTCTCCAATGGCCCCCGCCAGGGTAAAGAACCTCTCAACGTTTGACAAAAGAAAAACCTCTGCCTGTCTTGTATTTTATGTTTACGTCAAGTCATCTGCAGATTTATTTGTCTTCATATATTTGTATAAAACATATATATTTGCATACTTTCTTTATGTGAGTAAGTTATGCGTGCACAGTGAAATATCTTAAACATTGTAAAAGCAGAACGGCTTCTTTCCCACATCAGCTGTTTGTGCTGCCGTCAATGCCTCCTAATGCTCCCTGACACTTCAATATTCCAACATTATGATCAACGGCTCGTAATGCAGGCTGCATGAATAATTTCAGCGCATTTGGTGGAGGGACGATTATTTCGAAACAAGTCCTGTTCTGGGGCTTGCAGGGGGGGGGGGGGGGGGGGCGGCGGCGACGGATCCAAAAACAGCATTAGCCAGGTGGTGTCCCATGAATTAAAAATAAGGCCGCTTTCTCTCCAACCTGAAGAAGAAATCTGCTGTTTTGAAAAAGAAAGAGGAAAAAAGTGATCTGGACACGGATACGTGACCCACATCCCCTCACCCGCCTCACCCATCCCCCACCCCCACCCCCCCACCATGGTACGACTGTCATCTCAGGATGTTTTCACAATGTTTTACCATCCAATTCTTTTTTTTGGGAGGGAGTGTACTTCAGGGACGTGTGAATTAGATGGCAAATGGGGGAGAAATGTGGCAGAGACACCTCGGATGGAGCTGTGTTAGCGAGCTGTCACGAAGCCCGAGACGGAGCCCGACACGGAGCCCGACACGGAGCCCGGTACCCACCCGCCCACCGCCGAGAACCGCTCCATGAAAGGTTGAATTAACATCGAGGTTTAGACCTCGACTCAATTCACATCAGCTGGTTCCTGCTGCCAAGGACTCCAGGACTCAGTCTAATACAACATCTCCATTTAAAGCCCCTGTGGCTGGATTCCTCTGAGTTATGTTGTGACGGTGGCCCTACATCCCAATGAGCAGCGCGTACAGGAAGCAAGGAAGACAGCGAAAGGAAAGGAAGTGAAGAAAACAGATGGCAGAAAAGAAAAAGGGGGAGAAAGATACAGCAGGATTGAAGATAGGAGAAGTAAAAATGAGAGCAAGTTAAGCCCGATAGACAGAATAAAAGAGAAAGGAAAGACGGCATACATGAAGGAAAAGAAAGGGAAGCTGAAGCAAGGAAGTCTGCAGGAAAAATGATTCATGTTAAGAAAGAAGTGAGGGAAAAAGAAGACAGAAAGCTGCTCAGAAGGGAAGAAAGATGGAGCCGCCATAATGCAGGAGCCTCCCAACAACACCCTGCATGCTCTTCACTGCCTGCTGTATATTTAATAGCCACTCCATCATTCTGCCTCCTCTCTCCTCTCTCTCCATCCTCCGTCATTCCTCGCCTCTCGTCCCCGTCTTGCCCGAGCAGATGGGGGGATCGTGAGGCTCTGCGACGCATTCCAGCATCCCAATCTGTCTCCAATCCAGAAAGGAAGGGAAAAGGCCGCAGTATTTCATTCACTGGGTCTGCTTTAGCTTCAGCTTTAGCTTCAGCTTTAGCTTCAGCTTTAGCTTGTGCAAAGAAAAGGAAATCAGCGGAACGGCTCGGAGTGGCAGCATGTCAAACGGAGGCAGCCAGACGGAGATACGGGAGCGATTGTTTGGGGAGATAATCGGTTGGGAATGTTTTCCCCTGATGCCGTCCTGCGTGGGTGGGGAGTAACTGCGATTCCAGGCCAAATGGAGAATTAAATTGACACCATTACAAACATGTTTATCTTTGTCCCGTATGCTCCGTGGTGTGGAGGGAGGGGGGTGAAGTCTGATGCCAGTTCAAAGCATTGTCACATTTCACCGCATCACAAACTTATCTCCCCTCCGGAGCTTTTCTGCTGCTCTTTATTGTCCGTCAATGGCAGGAATAAACAAGGACATAAGTCACGGCAGAAAGAAAGGAGGAAAGGCACGTTTAAAAGGTGACGACAAGGAAAACCACTGAAGAACATTTTCAACTTTGGTGTCATTCTTTACCCCCTCCCCCCCTCCCCGTGATGAACTTGTTTCGTTAAAAGCGCTTCATGAGTAAATTCGTCTTGACTTGCCCTCTGGGTAGCACCAACACATCATTTCCATATTCACCTAATTGTGTCAGTCACTCATCCTCAAGAAAACAGCCGTTTCCAGGTCAGAGACGAGCCGCTGTTGCACTTATTAAAGTTCAACTCAAACCAGAAGAAAGACACAGAAGCAGCAGTCTGTAAAGTCGCCACTTTACAGACTGCTGACACCGACGGCGGCAAAAGACAACTTGGTGGTGTGAGCAGCAAAAACATTCACGACACCAGACAATACATTCTTCATTCCCCCCCCCCCCCCCCCCGTGCAGCTGCAGCGTGACGTGTGAAGCGTGTTTGGATCCGGCCTGCAAACTCTGCTGAGGAGCCCATGAAAGATGCATGGGGCCACAGGAGGGGTATAAAGAATTTAGAGATATAAAGGATATATGACAAATAAATCAGGATGCAAATCTCACCGGGTGCCACCGGGAGTTCTCCAATGAAAACGGCCTCAATAATAGAAGAGGAAGAGGAAACATTTCATCAATGAGAAGAGGAGTGGAAAACAACGCTTCTCCACTTTCTTATTTTCATCTTTTTAAACCTTTCTCGGGGATCTCTTCTAGTCTTTAAAGAGAGACAGAAGGGAAAGAAAGGCAAGTGTGTAAGCTCATAAAACGTCTTTGAAAAGCAAATTCTTAAACAAATGCTTGCGATGGAGCTTTTTAAAATCATGGATGGGGGGTGTGGGGGGGGGGGGTATCAGAAACCACAAAACAGTTTCAGCAATCGAGCCAAAACTAAAAAAAAAGTAAAGATTGAAAGAAAAGAAGACGCACAGCGTGAGACAAAGACACTAAACAGTGAACCGAATCCAGTTGCACATTTTCCCAGAAGCCTTCAGGAAACGTCACTGCTGCTCAGACTGTGAAGGACATCTTCATCCTCACACTGTCACTCCTCCTCCTCCCTTTACTTTCACTTTAAGTTCTCTCACTTTTCTTTGTAACATATTAAGATGGAATAAACATGGTTTTTCTGACATCAGATTCTTAGCGTCGGCCATATTTCCTCCCAGAGAATTGTTTGTATTTAAAATTATACTTTTGCAAATCTACAAAAATGCACCACAGATTTGTTTTGTCGTGTTTTTCCTGCATGTGGTCGTGCAGCCGTGTTGCGTGACGACGTTAAGAAGATCCTGATGACTCTCTTCACTCTCTCGTCTCCCTCTTTCTTTACTCTCTTTGTAACTGTTCTCATCTGAGCAGCAAACTAAATATGAAACCTCCAAACAAACACATTTAAACTCTGTTTTGTTCGCCCTCAGATTAAAACAAAAGAGCAAATGAGTGAATGAGAAAGAACAAAAGTAAAAATCATCCAGACGCTCCACGTCGAGTCTCAGCTGCCGAGCACGACTGTCTTGGCAGCGGCGTCCCCAGGGAGACGGCTCCCCGTAGATGGGTTCATTGATTAGAGTTGGAGCTCGCCCCAGAGTGGAATCGTTAAACACTGGAGCTTCCTGTCTTTTTTTGGAGAGGGAGAATGAGAGCTCGGGGAATTGTGGGAAGGACTCGGAGGTGTTGTAGTTCCTGTTCCGAGTCCAAACTGTACTTCACTTCCCTTTCTTTCATCCGCCTCCATGACCTCACCGCTGAGATCGTCTCTGGATGACCTTCGTTCCAGAGACGCTGGTTGAAGATGATGATGAGGTTGAAGATGATGAGGCTGAAGATGAAGTCCGTCCTCATAAACGCTGACGTCGTGTGAACTGTTGAAGGTTGCTCGAGAGGTTTTCGGAGATGATTCATCCGTTTTATTCCTGAACTACGGCACACATCCTGCAATGCGTTCAAGTTTTACTCCATATTAAATATTCATGACTAAGAATCAATCAAAGTAACATTAAAAAAACACCATTAAGCATCAAAAACAAGGTGATTTGTTGAGATGGAAACAGGTGAACGAGAGACAGGACGGACTTTCAGGAGACGCTGAATGAAGTCCACAAAAATAGTGACGTTTATGAAGTCATCGGAGAAAAACGTTTCAATTCCCTGCATGAGTGGCCGGATTTGAGACGGATGGATTCGCTCCATCAGCACATTTATCTTTCTGTTTGGGCCGCTGTACTCAGCACGCGCTGACAAACAGACGATGGCGCTCACAAACGCACAAACGCAGACATTTTACATTTCAGACCACGAAAACACGATGACGGCGTTCACTCAACACACGATGACCAGCTCTGAAACATGCGCTCCAGCTCCAAACACCAGCTGTTCTGCCTTCACCAGGTCAGTAAAATGAAACATGTTCTACTACACTGGATATCTGTGATCTCGCTCTGCGTGTTCTCTACCGTACCTGCTTTCTAGGCATCTAAATCAGAAGGAAAAACAGCAGCTACAGGTATAAATGCATTTCATTCGTAATAAATCAAACACGAGCGGTACAGACCGGAGGAAAGAAGAACATCGAGTTGTTATTTTTTGCCCGAGCGGTCACAGCGGTGTGCTGACTGATGGTGGTGAGTTGTACACAGGTATGCTTGTGCGTTGACGCGGCGCTGTTGTGACAACTGCGTGAGCTCAGTGTCACATCTCGTAGTACGGAGCGACTGACGAACCACAGAAGGAATCCTGTCCGCCTGACAGCCTGTCGACACTCCTCTGCATGTTCAAGCACAGTGACCTGAAGTCCTCGGATGTGGAGCGGCTTCCTGTCGCGGCTCGACGTGCGAGTCCTCTTCACCCTCTGTGCCCGGTGCTCCTCCATGACTTTCCAGGTTGTAATGCAGCCATTTTTGTTCATCAATGTTTTTGTCGTTTCTCCCCCCAAGATAAGAGAGTGATGAGATGTTCAGCTCAGACAAAGCTCCTCCAGAGACACAGAAGACATTTCTACTGCTGTTTTCACACCAATGCTAATCTGTACGTGTAAAATCGGTGGCGTTTCTCTTTAAACCAAAATAATGTTATGGAGCTACATTATGGGAAATGAAGGACGATAGTGGTTTTGGAGCTTAAACCATAAATTAGGAATATCTGGGGCTCTGCTTGATCACTCTTTTGTATCTGTTCCGTGTGACTTCCCCAACTTTATTAAAGCGCAATACTAGTTTTTATTAAAGATGGAGGGCGAAGATAACGGGTCAGTTTGCATGTTTGTTTGTTTTATTGTCAGGCGGCAACCTCAGTGCTTCATGTGTTAAAGCTGCATTCTCTCTAGTGGCCACCAGGGGGCGACTCCTCTGGTTGTATAGAAGTCTATAGAAAATGACTCTACTTCTCTCTTGATTTATTCCCTCAGTAAACATTGTAAACATGAGTTTATGTCTCAATCTCTAGTTTCAAGTCTTCTTCAATACAGCATGATGTTCATTTAGTACATTATGGTCCATTTAGAGTCACACAGACCATAAAGCAGGGGATGCTTTAGGGCGGGGCTACACGCTGATTGACAGGTCTCTACCAGAGACGTATACGGTGTCGCTACGATAGCCCTCATGGTCACTTCCCTTTACTGGTTGCAAAAATACAAGATGGTGACGGAAAAAACACCAAACTAGAGGCTCCAAAACATCCGTCCACAAGCCGATGTGTGACGTCACAACAACTACGAGCTCTCATATACAGGCTGTGGTATCGACTGAGAAAGGAGGAGCAGCACAGAGACTTTATGTTGAAATGACATGAAAGCTCCTCCTGATGCAAATAAAGATCATCAAATATAAAACGAATTTAGTTTGCGTGTCTTTGTAAAGTGTGTGTGTGTGTGTGTGTGTGTGTGTGTGTTGCCCGTGTGAAAGAGGGGCATTGGGTGGCAGGGCTACCTTGAAAAGGAGCCGAGAGGAACTTCCTCCTCTTGGTGCCGGCACAAAGCGGCCGGCAGTGTGCGGGAGGGGGGACGGATAGCGGGTCGACGGGCCGAGGGTCTTTGTGTGTTTTGTTAGCGGTGGCGGCACCCCTCAGGTCCGGTGGACACACGCCTGGTTCAGTCCACCACAGCTTTGTCCAAACCTGGAGGGCGGCCATGAGCCGGGTGCACAGGTTGTCCTGACAACAGAGAGAGAGACAAACGGACACGTTGACACACGGAGACTGAAGACAGTCGTCACGGCTCACGTTCTGTTTCAACACAGTGAGAAAGACCGAGCACGTCTGAGAGGAAACGCTAAATATATCAACGGAGGATTTCAGAGGCGAGGCGCGTTGAAGCAAGAAAAGTAGAAGCTTGAGCTGCGATGTTTGTTGTGTTGTTTGTTGTGTTGTTTGTTGTGTTTGTTAAATATGTTTTTTACTAATGAACGCAGAAACCCGCCGGCGGGATTTAAAAGCAAAGCAAGACGACACCGTTTATCAGAGCCAGAGCCAGGGGAGAGGAGAGGAGAGGAGAGGAGAGGAGAGGAGAGGAGAGGAGAGAGGAGAGAGGAGAGGAGAGGAGAGGAGAGGAGAGAGGAGAGGAAAGGAGAGGAGAGGAGAGGAAAGGAGAGGAGAGGAGAGGAAAGAGGAGAGAGGAGAGGAGAGAGGCGAGGAGAGGAGAGGAGAGGAAAGAGGAGAGAGGAGAGGAAAGGAGAGGAGAGGAGAGGAGAGGAGAGGAGAGAGGATAGGGGAGAGGAGAGAGGAGAGGAGAGGAAAGGAGAGGAGAGGAGAGGAGAGAGGATAGGGGAGAGGAGAGAGGAGAGGAGAGGAGAGAGGAGAGGAGAGGAGAGGAGAGGAGAGGAAAGGAGAGGAGAGGAAAGAGGAGAGAGGAGAGGAAAGGAGAGGAGAGGAGAGGAGAGGAGAGGAGAGGAGAGGAGAGGAGAGGAGAGGAGAGGAGAGGAAAGGAGAGGAGAGGAGAGAGGAGAGGAGAGGCTGGAAGTAGAGGATGTAAAAATGTAAATAGTTGAACATATAAAACATGTAGAGCCTCTATTTCTTCCTAACACACTTGTGGACAAAATGTTGTACAGATTCCAGTGTTTTCCATTTTTTGTAAAATACATCAAAGAAATTAAACTTTTTTTATGATTGATGTCATTCTAACTGTTATTCTGCACTAATCACACGTTTGATTTCTCTCTACTTCTAGTTGTGGTTCTTCTGTTTCCATCGAGCAGCAGGACTTTTATATGACAGTGAAGATTGCTCTTCAGCGGGTCAGAGAAAGCCCCGTGTGGACGCCGGTCTTTTGTATTTGTTGTGCTCACACAGTGGACCTTGTGTGCATTTGTCAGCCTGTCTGTTCGTCCACCCGCTTGTGCTTGAACCGCGTTCACCTGCAGCAGCCGCACAAAGGAATGTGTTTCTCTATTCCCGGCGCTCCTCTCCTCACCCTCCTGCATCTTTCAACCCTAAACTCTGCCAGGATCTCAGAGAAAACAGAGCATCCGTTGACAGCAGGCGCTCCTCCAAAGACATGCTTCTCATGCCCCTGTGGAGGCCCCCGAGTAAAGTAGAGACTCACCCCCTCCGACCTCTCGCTCCCCCGTGCAATCAAAGACAGCTTCATTATCTGTGGACTAATTTTGCGCCTGGCCCCCAAAAACAGACGACTCCCAGGTAATGGCGGAGCAGCTTCCCCCCCTCCTCCTCTGACACAAGGCTGCGTCTACCCCCCCAACAAAGGGCTCTCTCAGGGGCCAGTGTTGCCCCCCCCCCCCCTGCATGGGGAGGAGAGGGAGGAATCTGAGAGGAGGAGTTGGGGGGAGTCGTATTTTGAGTCTCCACAGCAGGAGGAGAGCCAGCACTGGGACAGGATTGAATACCCGACCGGGGACACACCGTCGTGCCTCTCCAATTAAATTATCCAGCCCACAATGGCGAGGCCTCGAGAATTGACACCTCCATTGAGAGTGTGTCAGCAGCTTTTGTGGGAGGCCGACAATTTCCATCTCTGCAGAAATAGATTTGCTCCCGAGGGGAGCAACAATAGCGGGGCAATCCCCTCTAATGCTGGTTTTCAGGGAGGGAAATAGGGATGAGAGCCGGGGATTTGGTGGGTTTACTGACAGGACTGAGGGAGTTCTCGTTTGGTGGTGAGAATACATCTGAAGTGTCTTTGACTCAATGCAATGTGCTGATGACTGGTTTCAACAACAAGCTCTAAATGTTGATTTATTCGAGCGATTTCGCAGGTGTTGTTTGAAACTTGAAGGAGTTGAGGAGTCGAACTGTAGCTCAGCAGTTGTGGTTTGTTGTGGTAACGTTCGCTCGCCACTAGAATCTAAACCCGACTCTTCATAGAGACGGTGAGTCGGCTCATTCACCGACACGTGTTGCATGACGCACCTCAGCCAGGACGCCCACGTTGTGCGTGTTAACGAGGCCGCTGCCATGAGGCGTCTGCCAAACCAAAAACACAGCCGCTCAGTGGGAACACCGACACAGACCTCCAGCTGAAGACGTTGGCGTCCAACCGACGGCCTGTTCCCTCAGGAAAACACACAACACACGATCACATTTCCTTCACAACAGAGCCGATCCCTCACATGTAACAACAGACCGGATATGAGACGTGGACGCTCACGTCTCTGATTCCTCTCAGTTCAATATCTTGGAGTGTGAAACCAGAACCTCTCGGCGGCAGCATGGTGTGTCGAGTGAACCGCACAGCAGAAGTCGTGACGTTTGAACTCGGCTTTACGTCACTCGTTTAGAAACAGTCAAGTCAGCCATCACACGGTTCTTCCACCAGAGAAAGTTTATTTTTCAATCATAAAAAATGTCCTCGATCGTAGACACACGTTATACATATTAGCCAATATATTGATCATTTATATTCTAAACTCTCAGATATAGATCTCAGCATCAGCCTAAACGGTTGAGTATCGGTTGGGCCGACAGAAACTAAACTGAACTTTGTGATTTAAATCAGAGCGATTGAGCTGCATCTTTGACCAATCACAGCCCTCCGTCTCCTCTCCTCTGCTTCTCAATCTGTCCACATAAAGACGCGTTGTTCTGTTTCTGACTCAGTCGATCCAAAGTCAGTATGAGGGACAAAGGTACACGGACACGACGTCTGTCTTCCCTCTCAGAGCTTAAGTGGATGCTGCTGAAAAGAAGGGCCTTCATGTCTGACCCCAGGAGGTCAGACGGGGTTGTGTGTGTGTGTGTGTGTGTGTGTGTGTGTGTGTGTGTGTGTGTGTGTGTGTGTCACCCAGCTGTTCTTCCACAGCCGGAGGTACCTGGTGACCTGGAGAGATGCTGCCTGTTCATCTTGTCTTGCGTCGTATTAACCGCCTGTTGATGTGATTGAAACTCTGAGGAATAATCCCGTGAATGCAGACGGAGTAGATGATGAACAGAACGGAGAGGAACAAGGAAGCTCTCGGGTCCTGAGACAATATTTTCACAGACGGGAATCCTCCGCAAACATGGAGAAAAACTCTCCTTTTTTCCCGCATTATTGCATAAATATAAATGTAACTACCCGCAGAGTGGAAGTCATTTCCTGGATTAAAGAAAAAACATCAGTTGTGAGGTAATCAAGTGGCAACGTGAATAGACGATCTCATCCATCAGACTTAGATTTGGTGGTGTTATTCCTGCTACAGGTCTCATCTGATGAACAGATCCATCGATAGTAAATAAAGCAGAAGAAGCGTTTCCTGATGTGCTCTGTGAAGCCCAGAGGAGTTTCTCTGTCCAATCAGAGGCACCGGAGGGTCCAAGAGATGAAAGAGCCAGAGGAAAGAGATGATTCTCTGTTTCTGGGTCAAGAACTAATTGATTTCCTGATTAGTCGTCCATCAACCTAAATCACAACCTGCTCTCACACCTGCGATGGGAGTGCGATTCAACTGTTGAGGAACTCATCAATGTGGAGCGGCTTATGTTTAACAAGTCTATTCCTTGTTCTTCTTCGATATAAAATGGAATGAAACGCGCGGCAGAATAAAAGAGAGAACGTGTACGATATGAAAATTACATTTTATCTTTCAGTTAATTTTGACTGTTGTTTTTTCCCCCCGCCCCCCCCCCGAGAGGAATTTGACACGCATGATTATTCGTCTCTCGACGACAGCTCAATTAAGGCAATAATTTTGTTTTTTCGTTTGTTATCATCAGGGGAAATATGCCGCGAAGCAGGAACTTACACAGTGTAACAGCAGCAGTGGGGGAAATATACATATAGGCTGTTAGTGACATTCATGCATTTAATTTGTGGAATGAGGCTGGATCCTCATGTGAATACGTAAAGCTTCAGCGCTGCAATTATCTCCTCAAGAGCACAATGTAAGCATAATTTCCCCAGACTGCGTAATTATCTCTGAGTAGGACGACAAACTCATCACGGATAGTTTTCGGGAAACAAGCGGTTTCACTTGAACCGATACGCTCTGAAGCAAGACTCTATTTTTAACCACTTAGTAACCAGGTAGTGAGTTCCTGCACCTTACACGCACACAGTCCTTTCAAAATAAACTGCCAGTGTTCACAGGAAAACGTGCCGTTTCGGCTCGTTACGCAACAACCTCTGAACCGCGTCGGCTATCGGCCTGACGAGGGATCGGCCTCTCAGTGAGTGGGTCAGATCTCTGTGGTTCTGGTGGAGCCAGC
>NC_136645.1:1962790-2055290 GCF_949748355.1 Melanostigma gelatinosum
GAGGAGAGAGGAAAGAGGAGAGGAGAGAGGAGAGGAGAGAGGATAGGGGAGAGGAGAGGAGAGAGGAAAGAGGAGAGGAGAGAGGAGAGGAGAGAGGATAGGGGAGAGGAGAGGAAAGGAGAGGAGAGGAGAGGAGAGGAGAGGAAAGAGGATAGGGGAGAGGAGAGGAAAGGAGAGGAGAGGAGAGGAGAGAGGAGAGAGGATAGGGGAGAGGTTTGGGTTTTAAAATCTCTTTATTTCACTGTTACAGTGAAACCAGAAACACTCTAAAACATCACATAATAATCAGAAAATCAATAAAATAAAAACAAATAACCAAAAATAAAGCACCAAAGAACAAATAAACCATCAATTACAACAATCAATACGTTCAGAAGTTCACCACCAGCTCTCCACCAGCACCCACTGAGCATAAAATGCTCCCAGTAGTCCATCTGTCCCTGAAAGCCTGTAAATCGTCCACTGTCTGATAGTAGGTGTGTTCCACCCTGAGTCTGGCTTTCAACAGTCCCTCCAGAACCTTCACCGGATCCTCACTACCGGCACCCCGCGCCCGATTCTTACGTGTCAGCCAGATGGCCAACTTGGCAGAACCAGATAAAAAGTTTACCATTGTGTGGACAGCCTTCTGTTTGGAGCAGTATTTTGGACCGAAGATGAACAACATGAAAGAAAAAACATGTCCAAGACCCTGAAACCATCTTTTTAACCGCTCAAAGAGCCCTGAGAGCCGCAGACACTGAACAAACAAATGTTCCAGGGTCTCAGTCTGCCCGCAAAACCCACACTCCTCCCCAATTTGTGGATCCAGGTGTGCCCGGTATCTGTTGGTGGCTATAGCTCCATGTACAACCCTCCACTGGAGGTCAGCTGTCCGTTTTTCAACGGGCAGCTTGTACATGCACCTCCAGCTGCCTCTCGGGGAAGAACCTGGGCCAAAGAACCCGGTCCACCTCGACTCTGTCAACCCTGCCAGAGAGCGGAGGTTCACAACCTTTACACAGATTTCGTAGATGGCTTTTTTCTCTGCTGCCTGAAACTTGTCCAGGTGAGGGGTTGTGAACGTCAGCAGCTTGTTACCTCCCCCCTGCCAGTCCCCCACCGCTGGGGCAACGAGCAGAGTGGGGGGGGTGTACTCACTCTCTTCATCCCATTGGTCAGACAGAGTACGGTTTCCTGCAACTGCTCTCAGGCGTTGTGGCAGGGCGGCACAGACCTCCTCCACTATCCTGCTGGTCAACCTGACAGACGTGATGTTAGTGTTCTGCCTGAAGGTGGCCATGGATGCTGCGGTTGATGACATCTTCACCAAATGTCCAAGTTTAGTGCAGCCGGCTTCTCTCAGACGCGTTCTCAGGCTGGCAGACTGCAGCGTTTGGGTTCTGATGAAACTGTTAAAGAACAGAGGTTCCTCCAGCAGCCATGCGCCCGGAGTCTCATCAGCTTTACGTGAAATGTTAAAAATCTGCCACGCCTGCAGAACAGAGCTGTAGAACGGCGTCAGCCCGGCCAAGTCCACTTCCTCAGGTTGTAGGAGAAAGAGCTGCTTGTCATAACCCAACCGCCCAGCTCTCCTCAGCAGCAGTCGAGCCGTGTCCATCCAGCTGGGGCCACAGCCATAGAGCAGCCTCTGTGCAGTCCGGAGTCTGAACGAGGCGATCCTGGACTGGATGTCGATGAGACCCTGCCCCCCCTCTGCCACAGGCAGATAGAGCGCTGCTGCACGAACCCAGTGCCGGCCGGACCAGAAGAAGTCCACGACAGACCTCTGTATCTCTGCTATGAGGCCTCCAGGTGGAGTCAGAGCGATGAGTCTGTGCCACAGAGTCGAGGCAACTAAGTTATTAGCAACCAGAACCCTTCCCCTATATGACAACTGGGGTAGTAACCATCCCCACCTAGCGAACCGAGCACACACCTTCTCCTTAACTCCCTCCCAGTTCTTTTTCTCAAAATCCTCAGAGCCCAAAAACACACCCAGCACCTTTAGACCTTCTTTTCCCCACTGAAGACCTCCAGGCAGATGAGGCACTGTCTGATGGCTCCACTGTCCCACCAATAAGGCTTCAGACTTTTCCCAGTTCACCCGTGCAGATGAAGCCCTCTCATAAAGAGACAAAGTGTCCTGTAGACAACGAACATCTCCCTGGTCCCTGATGAAGATGTTTACGTCATCAGCATACGCAGACACAGTGAGGGGACTACAAAGACTAGAGGACCCCGGCAGTGACAGACCACTGAGCCGACTTCTCAGCCTGCACAACAGAGGCTCAAAAGCGAGGCTGTAGAGTTGCCCCGAGATAGGACAACCCTGCCTTATCCCTCTCCGTACAGGGATCGGTCGACTCAAGCCAGCTCCCATTTTGACCATGCATTCAGCACCACTGTAGAGCAAACCCACCCAAGCCAAAAACCCATCACCAAGCCCGAAAGCCCTAAGTGCAGAAAACAGATATGTGTGACCCACCCTGTCAAAAGCCTTCTCCTGGTCTAGTGAGACAATACCTACATCTACATCGTGACATTTACACACATCAAGCACATCACGGACGAGGAAGATATTGTCCATAACTGTCCTGTCTGGGATACAGTACGTTTGGTCGCTATTTACAACCACTTCCAGGTAGTCTCTTAGTCTGTTGGACAAGGCTCTGGAAAGCACCTTATAGTCCGTGCAAAGCAGGGCCACTGGCCTCCAGTTCTTCAGAAGGGCCAAGTCGCCCTTCTTGGGCAGCAGGGAGAGTACTGCCCGCTGGCACGAAACAGGCAGTGTTCCTGTTTTAAAACATTCCATCAAAACAGAGTGTAAGTCAGCACCGATGATGTTCCAGAATGCCTTAAAGAAGTCCGAGGAGAGGCCGTCGATTCCCGGAGTCTTTCCTGAAGCCATCTGGTTCACTGCAGTTGAAAGCTCCTCCAGCGTCAGCTCTCTGTCCAGCGTGGCCCTCTCTGCTGGACTGAGCTGAGGAAGACCCTCCAGGAGCTCCTTACTGCTGTCTATACAGGACGGCTCTTCCCCAAAAAGAGCAGCGTAGAAGCCCACGGCATAGGTCCTCATCTCCCTCTGGTCAGTTGTTATCCTGCCTCCCGGGAGCCTCAGGCAGGTCATCCGCTTCCTCTGCGCCACCGATCTCTCCAGGTTGAAGAAGAACGAACTTGGGGCATCCATGTCCTTCAACTGAAGGAAACGGGACCTGACCAGAGCTCCTTTCACTCTCTCTTGCAGGAATGAGCTCAACTCCAACCTCCTCTCCTTCAGCAGTTGGCCCACACCGGGATCTGGGTCTCTCTGGAAGCCCTCCTCAATGATCTTTATGTTGGCTTCAAGGTCTTTGACAGCAGACTTGATTTTAGCGGTGGCGTTTGAGGTGTACTGCTGGCAGAACACACGAATCTGTGCTTTTCCGACCTCCCACCACTGCTTCAGAGAACTGAAACGAGCTTTTTCAGTTTTCCACTGCTGCCAAAGAACCCCAAAGCTCTGACAAAAAGTGGTGTCCTGTAAAAGTTTATTGTTAAAATGCCAGTAGGAGTTAACCCTTTCACCCGGTGAGGTTATCAAGCCTAGACTGACGAGGTGGTGATCGCTGAACCCAACTGGACTGATTGTGCTGCTCTTCAGTCTGGAACTGAGACTGCGAGAGATGTAAACTCTGTCCAGCCTGGCTGCACTAATCCTGTCATTTCTGACTCTAACCCAGGTGTACTGTCTGCTTAGTGGCTGTTTTACTCTCCAAGTGTCCAACAGATCTAAGTGTAAGATGACGTTGTGGAGACTCTGAGCTGACTGTGGGTGTGGTTCCTCACTATTTCGGTCCATGGTGAAGTCTAAAGTGCAGTTAAAATCCCCTCCGATGATCAGCTGCTCCTGAAGGCAGCTCTGCAGTTCGTTTTGCAGCGTAGTGAAGAAGCGTGCTCTCTCTGGCCCCTGATTCGGTGCATATATGTTGACGAAGCAGTAAAGCGAGCTCTCTATCTCTGCCCTCACCATCAGCAAACGACCCTTCACCACCTCAGTGACCGACAGGACGGTTGCATTAGCTGCTGTTCTAAACAGCACGGCTACCCCGGCACTAAGATTGGTTCCGTGGCTCAAGGTGCATGAGCCCTCCCACCATAAACCCCAGTCTACTTCATCTGATGGAATGGTGTGAGTTTCTTGCAAAAAGAGGATGTCCAACCTTTTTTGATTTACAACCTCCTGTATTAATGCTCTTTTATGCCCGTCCCTCCCACCATTGATGTTTAAAGACCCTAAATTAAAGCTCTGCATGGAAAGGTCAGAGGATGGAAAGCGGTAAGACAAGATGAGAAGTGAGCAGTGGAAAGTGGAAAACCCCGTGTGGCACATGATCATATTAAGCGGTCTTAGTTTGACCCTTTTGACTTTTCCTCTCTTTCTTCGCGGCTGTGATGTGTTTCTTCAGGCGGTAGCGCTTTTTCCCGTCTAAAAGGTCCAAACCCACCTTCCTCTGCACCACCCCAACAGATCGGATGAACTTCTCCGTGTCGGGGAAATACTCACTCACTTTTACAGTTCTATTGAAAGTGACCTCCAAAAACGAGTTTATTTCCTTAAGTGAATACAGATCAGAGCTTTTAATGCACGTTCCAGAATTTGATGCAAGATCTGCTTCACTCCCATCGTCCATGTCCTCTCCTTCACAAGACATCTGGCTGTTGGACACAGACCCTACACTCTGTGCGTCATCTAAGGCTGTGCTGAGATCTCCACCTGCAGAACCTGTAGCTGCCTCTTCACAGACTCCTACAGACGGTGGTGGTGCTCCGGTACCAGATGTAATGAGGTTCTGCGCCACCACAGAAGCCTGCTGGTTGTAAGACTGGCCCTGACTGTCATCAGCAGAAGACGAAGAAACGCCGCCGACCCCACCGGCGGCAGCCGCAGCCACACCAGCGGGTCCCGGCGCGGCCGGCACCGCCGCAGCCGGAGGCTCCTCAGCCGGTGCAGGAGCGGTCTGTACCGCCGCAGCCGGAGGCTCCACGTCCGGTGCCGGAGCGGCCGCCGCCGAAGCGGCCGCCGCCGGGGCAGCCGGAGGCTCCGCCTCCGGAGCAGCCGCCGCCGGGGCAGCCGGAGGCTCCGCCTCCGGAGCAGCCGCCGCCGGAGCAGCCGGAGGCTCCGCCTCCGGAGCAGCCGCCGCCGGAGCAGTCGGAGGCTCCGCCTCCGCGCCTCTCCGCTGCTTGTGCGGACACGCGAAGCGTTTGTGCCCTACATCGCCACACTCAAAACATTTGAACTGTCCCGAGCTCGCGTACACCATGTATGAACCCTCCCCGTGTTTCACCCTGAAGGACACCTCTAGTGTTTGTGTCGGTGACTCCAGGAACATGAAGACCTGCCGCCTAAGCGACAGCACGTGCTTCAGCTTGGGGTCCTTACACCCCAAATTAACTGTTCTAAATCCGCTGGCAAACTTTCCAAACCTCCGCAGCTCATTCCCTAACAGTTCGTCCGGTATAAACGGCGGAACACCGGACACGGTGATCCGCGTAGAGGGCACCGAGAGCGGAGAGACCTGCACGAAGCTGTCCCTGATGAACACGCCGCTCTCTATCAGCTTGTGGACGTAAGCCTCGCTCGCCACAAACACAACCACAGCTTTATTCATCCGAGACGCGAAAGAAAGTTTGTCATGTCCCACCTGTTCTCCCACAGCCAGCAGCACCTCCTCTACTGACACGCTGCTGTCCGGTGGAACTACCCGGACTCCGTGCCGGATTGACGGGCGCGGCGTCTCGGAGGACGCCATCCTCCCGAACAACGCCAAACAACACCACTAAGCACACGTTCTTCCGATAAATACACCGCTTATATCTCACCTGATCATGTGCAGAGACAGAGGAACAAATCCCAAAGCTGTGAAACAAGAATCAAACCTCCGCGCCGCTCACACTCACGTCCACCACTCACACTCACGTCCACCACTCACACGCAACCGGAAACGGAAACAGAGGAGAGGAGAGGAGAGGAGAGGAGAGGAGAGGAGAGGAGAGGAAAGAGGATAGGGGAGAGGAGAGGAGAGAGGATAGGGGAGAGGAGAGGAAAGGAGAGGAGAGGAGAGGAGAGGAGAGGAAAGAGGATAGGGGAGAGGAGAGGAAAGGAGAGGAGAGGAGAGGAGAGAGGAGAGAGGATAGGGGAGAGGAAAGGAGAGGAGAGGAGAGGAGAGGAGAGGAGAGGAGAGGAAAGAGGATAGGGGAGAGGAGAGGAAAGGAGAGGAGAGGAGAGGAGAGAGGAGAGGAGAGGGGAGAGGAAAGGAGAGAGGATATAGTTGAAATAGTTGAACATATAAAACATGTAGAGCCTCCAGTTCTTCCTAACACACTTGTGGACAAAATGTTGTACAGATTCCAGTGTTTTCCATTTTTTGTAAAATACATCAAAGAAATTAAACTTTTTTTATGATTGATGTCATTCTAACTGTTATTCTGCACTAAACACACGTTTGATTTCTCTCTACTTCTAGTTGTGGTTCTTCTGTTTCCATCGAGCAGCAGACTTTTATATGACAGTGAAGATTGCTCTTCAGCGGGTCAGAGAAAGCCCCGTGTGGACGCCGGTCTTTTGTATTTGTTGTGCGCTCACAGTGGACCTTGTGTGCATTTGTCAGCCTGTCTGTTCGTCCACCCGCTTGTGCTTGAACCGCGTTCACCTGCAGCAGCCGCACAAAGGAATGTGTTTCTCTATTCCCGGCGCTCCTCTCCTCACCCTCCTGCATCTTTCAACCCTAAACTCTGCCAGGATCTCGGAGAAAACAGAGCATCCGTTGACAGCAGGCGCTCCTCCAAAGACATGCTTCTCATGCCCCTGTGGAGGCCCCCGAGTAAAGTAGAGACTCACCCCCTCCGACCTCTCGCTCTCCCCCGTGCAATCAAAGACAGCTTCATTATCTGCGGACTAATTTTGCGCCTGGCCCCCAAAAACAGACGACTCCCAGGTAATGGCGGAGCAGCTTCCCCCCCCCTCCTCATCTGACACAAGGCTGCGTCTACCCCCCCAACAAAGGGCTCTCTCAGGGCCCCCCCCCCCCCCTGCATGGGGAGGAGAGCGAGGAATCTGAGAGGAGGAGTTGGGGGGAGTCGTATTTTGAGTCTCCACAGCAGGAGGAGAGCCAGCACTGGGACAGGATTGAATACCCGACCGGGGACACACCGTCGTGCCTCTCCAATTAAATTATCCAGCCCACAATGGCGAGGCCTCGAGAATTGACACCTCCATTGAGAGTGTGTCAGCAGCTTTTGTGGGAGGCCGACAATTTCCATCTCTGCAGAAATAGATTTGCTCCCGAGGGGAGCAACAATAGCGGGGCAATCCCCTCTAATGCTGGTTTTCAGGGAGGGAAATAGGGATGAGAGCCGGGGATTTGGTGGGTTTACTGACAGGACTGAGGGAGTTCTCGTTTGGTGGTGAGAATACATCTGAAGTGTCTCTGACTCAATGCAATGTGCTGATGAACGTAACTGGTTTCAACAACAAGCTCTAAATGTTGATTTATTCGAGCGATTTCGCAGGTGATGTTTGAAACTTGAAGGAGTTGAGGAGTCGAACTGTAGCGCAGCAGTTGTGGTTTGTTGTGGTAACGTTCGCTCGCCACTAGAATCTAAACCCGACTCTTCATAGAGACGGTGAGTCGGCTCATTCACCGACACGTGTTGCATGACGCACCTCAGCCAGGACGCCCACGTTGTGCGTGTTAACGAGGCCGCTGCCATGAGGCGTCTGCCAAACCAAAAACACACAGCAGCTCAGTGGGAACACCGACACAGACCTCCAGCTGAAGACGTTGGCGTCCAAACGACGGCCTGTTCCCTCAGGAAAACACACAACACACGATCACATTTCCTTCACAACAGAGCCGATCCCTCACATGTAACAACAGACCGGATATGAGACGTGGACGCTCACGTCTCGTCTGATTCCTCTCAGTTCAATATCTTGGAGTGTGAAACCAGAACCTCTCGGCGGCAGCATGGTGTGTCGAGTGAACCGCACAGCAGAAGTCGTGACGTTTGAACTCGGCTTTACGTCACTCGTTTAGAAACAGTCAAGTCAGCCATCACACGGTTCTTCCACCAGAGAAAGTTAATTTTTCAATCATAAAAAATGTCCTCGATCGTAGACACACGTTATACATATTAGCCAATATATTGATCATTTATATTCTAAACTCTCAGATATAGATCTCAGCATCAGCCTAAACGGTTGAGTATCGGTTGGGCCGACAGAAACTAAACTGAACTTTGTGATTTAAATCAGAGCGATTGAGCTGCATCTTTGACCAATCACAGCCCTCCGTCTCCTCTCTTCTGCTTCTCAATCTGTCCACATAAAGACGCGTTGTTCTGTTTCTGACTCAGTCGATCCAAAGTCAGTATGAGGGACAAAGGTACACGGACACGACGTCTGTCTTCCCTCTCAGAGCTTAAGTGGATGCTGCTGAAAAGAAGGGCCTTCATGTCTGACCCCAGGAGGTCAGACGGGTGTGTGTGTGTGTGTGTGTGTGTGTGTGTGTGTGTGTGTGTGTGTGTGTGTGTCACCCAGCTGTTCTTCCACAGCCGGAGGTACCTGGTGACCTGGAGAGATGCTGCCTGTTCATCTTGTCTTGCTTCGTATTAACCGCCTGTTGATGTGATTGAAACTCTGAGGAATAATCCCGTGAATGCAGACGGAGTAGATGATGAACAGAACGGAGAGGAACAAGGAAGCTCTCGGGTCCTGAGACAATATTTTCACAGACGGGAATCCTCCGCAAACATGGAGAAAAACTCTCCCTTTTTCCCGCATTATTGCATAAATATAAATGTAACTACCCGCAGCGTGGAAGTCATTTCCTGGATTAAAGAAAAACATCAGTTATGAGGTAATAAAGTGGCAACGTGAATAGACGATCTCATCCATCAGACTTAGATTTGGTGGTGTTATTCCTGCTACAGGTCTCATCTGATGAACAGATCCATCGATAGTAATAAAGCAGAAGAAGCGTTTCCTGATGTGCTCTGTGAAGCCCAGAGGAGTTTCTCTGTCCAATCAGAGGCACCGGAGGGTCCAAGAGATGAAAGAGCCAGAGGAAAGAGATGATTCTCTGTTTCTGGGTCAAGAACTAATTGATTTCCTGATTAGTCGTCCATCAACCTAAATCACAACCTGCTCTCACACCTGCGATGGGAGTGCGATTCAACTGTTGAGGAACTCATCAATGTGGAGCGGCTTATGTTTAACAAGTCTATTCCTGTTCTTCTTCGATGTAAAATGGAATGAAACGCGCGGCAGAATAAAAGAGAGAACGTGTACGATATGAAAATTACATTTTATCTTTCAGTTAATTTTGACTGTTGTTTTTTCCCCCGCCCCCCCCCCCCCGAGAGGAATTTGACACGCATGATTATTCGTCTCTCGACGACAGCTCAATTAAGGCAATAATTTTGTTTTTTCGTTTGTTATCATCAGGGGAAATATGCCGCGAAGCAGGAACTTACACAGTGTAACAGCAGCGGTGGGGGAAATATACATATAGGCTGTTAGTGACATTCATGCATTTAATTTGTGGAATGAGGCTGGATCCTCATGTGATATGTAAAGCTTCAGCGCTGCAATTATCTCCTCAAGAGCACAATGTAAGCATAATTTCCCCAGACTGCGTAATTATCTCTGAGTAGGACGACAAACTCATCACGGAAGTTTTCGGGAAACAAGCGGTTTCACTTGAACCGATACGCTCTGAAGCAAGACTCTATTTTTAACCACTTAGTAACCAGGTAGTGAGTTCCTGCACCTTACACGCACACAGTCCTTTCAAAATAAACTGCAGTGTTCACAGGAAAACGTGCCGTTTCGGCTCGTTACGCAACAACCTCTGAACCGCGTCGGCTATCGGCCTGACGAGGGATCGGCCTCTCAGTGAGTGGGTCAGATCTCTGTGGTTCTGGTGGAGCCAGCGGATATCCGGGCCAAGACTGCCTTTCCCGCTCATGGTCCGGTTGGCAACTTGAGATGCGGTATTAAGTTGGAGTTGACGTGTACGACCGGATTCTTTCACAAGTCGCCAGCTTACAAACTAATTTCAAACCAACAGAAAGATGAATCATAATCAGTCGGTGGGTTCCCAGACACCTGCTCAAACGTGATCAACAGAAACCAGAAGGCTTCCGATGTCAAAAGCTTGACCCGTTCAACAGAATCTCTTTATAGACGTCACAACAGACAGACAGTCTCTTTTCAAAATAAACTTCCAACGGAGGTTTGCTTCGTTTTTAGGTTTACTTCAGCAACAAAAGTACTTTGATAAGGATAAGGATGTTTATTGTCATCGTACGGACATACAACGAAATTTAGTTGGCGACTCATCAGTACAGCAGCAACAGTTAAAAAGTGTATAAAACATTTAGACAAGACGATTTAAAAACAGGACGCAACTGGCGTCAGAAATGTACGAAAGCTACAAAACAAAACTACGGTAAAATAAGTCAACGTTGACTCGGTTTTTACGTGGGACGCAAACAACGGTCTCCTGGGTGAAAGTCCTGTTTGTTTGACCCGTCCCTCCTCCCATCCCCCCCCCCCCCTCCCCCCCCACAGACCACAGTCGCTCTGCTCTGTGAGAACAGGTCGTCTTCACAGCCGCGCTTTAAAATCGTTCGTCTCCAGAGGATCAACAACACCGCTGGCAGCAAGAAAGTGTGTCGTTCTCATCGAGCCAAAGACTGAACAGCTCCTGCAGAATGAACCAGGTGGGCTGCAGCGCCGCTCAACGTCTCCTTTCACAGCCTCGCCCGGCTCGTCGAGGCTGCACTGCAGTGAGACGGCAGATGCAGAACCTTTCTGTAATTCACGTGTTGCAGCAGGAAACGTCCCGGCTGCAGCGGCGGACTCTCAAGCTCATAACTATCGATGCTCTTTATTGCATCGAATGAAAAAATGTATCTGTCCCTGTGGAACCAGGCTGTCATAATTAAAGACGCTTTGCTGGCGCTGCATTAAATGTGAAAATTACACGACTGTTTATTGTCAAACTTTAAAAACACAGGCGTACAGACACATTCACACTTTTTCCCCTTTTCAACCCTAAAGAATTCTGATTATTCTGATGAATGAGGTTTTGAAGAGTAACAGTATAAATATGAGTCACTGGTGAGGAATCCCAGTTAGGAAGAAAACTGGGTGCTATTAAGTCGGTGACTATGGCTTTGTGTTTTTTCGGCGTCTGCAGCTTTGAAGGCCATGTGCTCGCTTCTCCTCAGGCCTCAGCACGTAAAGAAATATTGTCTTATGTTTGGTCTCCGCCGGGGTCAATGCTTTCCCTTCACTTTGGCATCATTAAGGTAACCTGATACCATTGACTGATGCTGATTCTCTCTCTCTCTCTCTCTCTCTCTCTCTCTCTCTCTCGCTCTCTCTCTCTCGCTCTCTCTCAATCTCTCTCTCTCTCTCTCTCTCTCTCTCTCTCTCTCTCTCTCTCTCTCTCTCTCTCTCTCTCTCTCTCTCTCTCTCTCTCTCAGCAGGCGAAGGCGAACCCAGCTGCAATTATAATACTTAAAATAATTCCACAAAAGTGGAGCCATCATTGAATAATTCAGCCTTCGAGTCTTGTCAGGACTTTGCTCGACTTATGACATCATTCAGGCTGAGTATCTTCTAGCAGATGTGTGAGACAATACTCACAGCAGGAATTTTTTTTCAAGCTGCTAAAAATGCACGTGAGCTCCAGAAAGTGTCTCGCCTGCGTCTGAAGTCGAGTTTGCTGAGCAACAAAGCCCCAGAGTGGTCCGATTTGCACGGCTATGTAAACAAATCGTGTTTAATTTTACATGAGTATCTTCTTGGCGCCCGACACCCTAAGAGCACGGCCATATCATTAATAAGCCAGACTTGCTCATCAGACTGTAAATGGCCTCGCTTCATGTGTAAGATATCGGAGGAATAGAGTGGCCTGCATTTCTGAAGAGGCCTGAACGGACCGCTACAGTTCTTAGCCGGTGGATTTATGGAGCACGTCATTTATGGGCCGGCGTGGAGCAGGTCTTGTAGTGGATCCCTGGACGGTTCTGAGTTGCACGCTGTGTGTTGGGAGCTTTGCTGCTGCTCTGTACACAAGCAGATCCTCTGCAGACAACATGAGCTGCAGAGGATCAGCTACGCTCGCTTTATAGCTGCTACTTTTCTTAATATTTGCCAAACCCACAGAAGTCATAAATGCCACTGAGCAGTAAAATTCATGTCCCAGCAACCAATCCTGATCCGACATTAATGTCCAACATCCTTCAATCCCAACGTTTGAATTTCAGCCCGAATGTCCGGCAATGAAAACCAGAACACTGTCTCCTCCAGATGATGTTTGTGTTTTTATGATTTGCAACAGAAAGCACGTTTTGATGCCAAACAGATTGTTTTTATCAACATAGTTATGAAATGTTCATGGCAACATGTTATGCTGCTGCATTATTCTCCTCTCGGTGGTCACTGGATGCTGAGGGACTCGCAGCACCACGGTTCACATGAATAATCTTTTTACATGATCGGTTCACATGAATAATGACAAAGTGACTTGAAGCACTCGAATAACTATTTCGATAATCGATCAACTGCAAAAATTATTTTTCAAAAGTGGTTTTCAGCCTCTAAAATATGTAAAAGTCAAGCTTTTCTGTTTTTTAAATCATATCTCACTCAATATCTTTGAGACATTGAAAGACATCACGTTCTGATCTTTACTATACAGGGACCCAAAATGGACGGTGTGCATTGAAAACAAATCGTGTTCAGTCAGGGATGAGGTGCACAGTGATGCTGCATGGCCTCAGTTGAGCTGAAGACGTTTGGGTCTTCGTGAGGTGCAGCAGCTCCAGGCTCAGTTGATATTAACTGTTGAACACGACGAGTATCTCGCCAACAAGTTGACCGAGCATATCGCAGCAGGTCACACAGTACCTGCCTGGGTTCTCTTATTCTATTCTTTCTACCCCCCTCAGCGCGCCATTAGTCTGTGTAACTGTAAATAAAGAAGCAGAAGAAGAAGAAGCCACTCCTGAACGCTCCCTCTGCATAGATGATGTCCTAATTGAGAGACGCAGTGAAATGGTTGTAGGGTGTTTTCATTTCATGGTTCACTCCACACTCAACATGCGCTTGTACACACACACGCACACACACACACGCACTCACACACACACACACACACACACACATACACACACACACACACACACACTCACACACACACACACTCACACACACACCCTGTGGTTTGCATCATGAATAAATTGAATGTCCTCTTCCTAAACTACTCAATACATCTGCAGTGTCACGCTACGGTGGGTTGGGCTGGATCTTAACAGATGGTCGCTTCCTGCCAACACATACAGTAAGAGTAGCAACATTCAGATCATGTGACGCTACCAAGATAAACAGGCGTCATGGGGTAACGGCCATGTTGTTGTTGAAGTAAATCTGCAGAAAAACAACAGTTCTGCAAACTACGGATGTGTTGAACGTGGACGTTTCTGCGTTCGGTGAGGAGTACAACGAGCGACCTGCTGCTGAAGGTTGGGTGGTGTAAGAAGTGAAGTGGTGGGAGTGCTGCTGGACGGGTCAAACAGGACTTTCACTCAGGAGACCGCTGTCTGTGTCCCGCGTGAAACCAGAAGTAAACGTTTACGATTGTTACGCAACGTTACAAAAGACAGTCCGCTGAAGTCAGTTGTTCTGTATTTACGCTTGTTACGCTACATTGTTACGTTGTTACTTGAACACAAACCGCTATGTTGTTCGAACCGTAACCAGTACTTTTGTTGCCTAAATCTAACCAGTGGTTTCACACCGTTACCCACAAGGCATTGAGGTTTCTGCACGCGCGGTACAAGGTTTGATGTGAGACGTTTTTCAGTTCGGAATGTTGTGGTTTGCACACAACGTACGATGCCGACATATTGCGCAGGTCGTCTGGTTGAATGTCCGGAAAAATTCCACCACAAACGAGCACATTTTGCCAAACACAGAGGTCATGAAGTGAAACGAGTCTCGTGCTGATGGACTCCGGGCTCGTTTTGTTGTTGTTTGTCTGTTTCAAGGTGTTTGTGTTGGTGGCCACGTTTAAAATTCATGAATGAAAGTTTTGACAGCATTTTGGGTGCAAAGTCACAGCGGATCGATTTTATTGTATGAAACAAATCGGCCGACATAATAAACTCATCTTGTTTTGACATAAGCAGATGTTATGCTTATATACACTCGGCTTCATCACTTGAGGATCCTCTGGTGATCATAGTCTCGGGCAAACAGGGAGGAATATGATTTCGAAGGTAAATATTGTTGATTTTGATTTCATTAATATGAACTTTGGATGTGGGCGCTGCAGAGACCTGAGCGCCGCCGCACCTGAAGTTTAAGAGGCATCTTCACACAAACACAGTAAAACCCAGACAGAATAACAGCCACGAGAAGGAGTTTAAACTAAACACCAATAAGGTACTCTAAATGTCTCCTGCATCACATACAACACACGCAGCCTTCAATAAACACTACAGTCGAGAATTTGCCTGTTTTAAAACGTCAAAGTCCTTCACACACAGAGCCGAGCACAAGACATCTGCAGGTCTGCAAGAACTTGACGGCGATCAGCCGAGCGAAGAATAAGAAAGACACAAACACGCTGCTTTTGAAGTTTCTGAATTTCCATGTAGCCCACCCTAAATGTTGGGGTTAATCGCGTGAATATTTCAACAGACATCCATTCATTTGGTTGTTATAATGCCTTATGTATAACTTGCCTCGCATAACCTCTGCTCCTGTTCCCGCCGTACTTTACTGCATCTCTGCGAGTGATCCGACTCCACCGGAGGAGAAATGCACTCAAACGGGAGCTCATCGGCGACGCAGCTTCGGTCTGTACGTCGCTGGCCGGGACCGACGAGGGAGCGCTCATTGTTCTCCATATTAGCGTGATGTTCGTTTTGGGGGTTCTCCGAGGACAACGTCAATTATGCATCGCGGCCAAAACAGGAAAAGAAAACCCGCTGAAGCACGAGCTGCATGGTGCAGAAACAACTTCCCTCACCAGCTTTCATGAGACAAGTTAGTCGTGCACGTGCGTGCGTGTGTGTGTTACAGTGCACTCACTGCAGCACACAGCCAGAGGGCTCAGTGTTTGATCCCTGGCTGTAAAATGGATTATCTGGTGGCAGGAGGGTGAAAGGATAGCAGTGTGTTTGCTTTGGAAAAAGAAAAGACACACAAGGCAGTGCTTATAGTGTGTGTGTGTGTGTGTGTGTGTGTGTGTGTGTGTGTGTGTGTGTGTGTGTGTGTGTGTGTGCACGTGCATGTGATCTCAGCAGTGGACGGCCCAGGGGACTGGGGGGGTGCCCCCCCCCCCCCCGAGGAAACGTGTCTTAAAAAGCTCTGTGGCTGCAGCTAATGCTCACTTTGTCACCCAAACAGGGCGGGAAAGATAATCAATAGCCTTTGATAGCTGCTATTAGGGTTTTAACAAGCTTCTCCTCACGCTGGGCTGCTCCGCTGAGGAGAAGCGAGGACGGCCAAACAAGCCTTCATCATGCCGGAACCCTCGCAACCTTCCTGTCGCTGCACAACCACGCGCTCGATTTCATCTTCTGTGAGCAGAAGCTTTTAATATCGGGGGGGGGGGGGGGGGGGCAACGGACGCTGAGCAACGGATGCACATTTGATTTGAGTTTGCAGGTTTCAGTATTGAGAGACTGAGAGAACACAGGACGAAAGAAAAGCCTGCAGCATGTTCTCCTCATCAGGCTCATCTGGAGCGTGTACCTGCGGAACACAACGCGCTGTGATTGGTGGATGTGCCACACATTTGCTTTTCTGTGTGTGAGAGAAGTCAGCAGCCATGTTTTCTTCTTCAGTAACAGTACTTTCGTAGTTAACGATCTTTTCCTAAATCTAACGAAGTCCTTTTGTTGCGTAAACCGAACTGAACTGAACTTCTATTCTGTAGAGCATGCATGAAACCAGCAGACCAACACGTTTTGCTGGACTTCTGGAGGAAAACGCACAACAAAAGGAGGAGTAACTTCTTTGTAGTGTTATCATACGAACCGTTGGACGAGGACACGCTGACCTCACTCAAACTTAAAGCAACGTGTCCTTAAACTTCCTGATTATGTTCTGAATATCTTCAGCGCAGCTGTACTGAATCTTCCATCTTAAAGAAGAAGATTTACTCTCACACACACACACACACACACACACACAACCAGCAATTCCAGCCTCCCAGTAGTAACTGGTAGGGGAGCACCTTTGCTAAGCTAAATCTAATTTGCAGCATCTGCGTTTGTCGCACCATTAGAATAATTGTTCCCTCCTCAGCTGTTTCAACGCTGTTTTCTATCAATTTCCGCCGCTCAAAACCAAACGATCTGTTCATTTCAAAGCTCGTGTGCTTTTTTTTCCCTTCATTTTTGCGTTTTAATCTCAAGCCACTTCTCTCAACATTAGCCCCTCACTTAGAACACAGAACGCTAATGACCATAATTAACCCAAGATGGAACCCTAAATAATTACGGGGCCGCGAGGATTGCTCATTCAAGAGGACATAAATGAATCTTCCATCGGAGAGCCTGATCAAGGTGTATTGTGTTGTATCTCCGCTCAACACTTCATCTTCATTTACTAACAAGTCTGCACCGAGTGCAGCCGAGCGTCACCGGAGCCGCAGTCACCTCGACTCAACACCAACGGGTCGTCACCGAACCGTTAACGGGACCCGATGCGTCGCGCTGTCTCCTGTTTTAACAAACGCCATCAAGAGCCCCTTGAGCAAGGCCAAGTGTAAAACACTGTGTGTGTGTGTGTGTCTGTGTGTGTGTGTGTGTGTGTGTGTATTGTCCTGCTAATAAAGGAAACGCATGATTATTGGTTTCCATGTTGTTTCCTTAGAGTAAGAACATCTGAAGTGTACTTTTGTTTGTACCCTGTTGCTAGGTAACATATGAAATAAAATGATGAAATGATTTAATCAACAAAAGTCTTATGGTACAAAACGAGCGTCCAAGATGACGGGAAGGCAACGGGCAAAGAAACCGGCAGTGAGTTCATCTACTCAGGTGTCGGGAGGATTGCTGTTGATGTAGAACGCTGAAGGTCAGTAAAGGAAGTCAAATCTAGTTTAAAGTGCGTCTCAAGCGGATCGATTCACACAACTGCCACAAAAACTGTGGTTTTTCTTCAAAAACAACTTCCATCAGTAAACATTAAACTTCTACTTTTATATTCTGAATTCTGCAATTTCTATTTCTCAGGCCAGAGCTGAACACTGTTTAAAAACAGGCCGCTGTTTCTCGATCAAATCATTCTTGTTACATGATGACCTTGGTGACGGCATGAAGAGGGTTTGCGTCATCCCCCCTCCTGGTAGTATCCAGGGAGAAGTGCATGCTGGGTAAGGGACGACGCATGTGGTGGTGCTGGTGCTGGTAACCCAGGTGGGGCCGGATCCAACAAGAGCCATTGGAGAGGTCTGGTCCGGTCCATTTGAGCGTGTCACGTAGACGGGGGAGGGGAGGTAGAGGGAGCAACAGGCTCATTCGTTGACGCGTAAACGTCTCCGTTAAGATGTCACAGACTTGTCTCACTGATGTTTGAGTCTCACAGTCACGGCGGTTTTGGGCATCATGCTAGATGACGATGACGATGATGATGATGATGATGTGATGGAGGAGGAGGACGAGAGCAACCTGCTGAGAGGCTGGAGGGAAAACAGAAGCAGAGAAAATGAAATCTCATCCGTCTATCTGCGCTCCTGGTTTCCTCTTTATCTCATCCTGCAGGGAGGGGGGGGGGGGGTTGTTATTTTTATGGGGTTTACAGTAATGCTCAGAGGGTGAAATTATTCCTGGAGCCCCGGAGTTTAATTATTTCCTCCTCGTATCAATACAGTCCACCGACGTAATTTCCGTGTTGATCTGATTAAAGAAATATTACATTCTGCCAGGGCACGGGGCAAATTGACTTTGGTGGCAAGGTCTTGACAAGAACCAGACACGCAGCTTTATGCATCAGTGACGGCGTAACCACATTATCCACGCACTGCTTCCTCCAGTGAAAAGGCAAGAGGCAGGCTGTTTCCAATGAAGACAAAAGAGGAGAGGAAGGCGGATCCAGGACGGGAGAGAGAAACTAGATTTGCACCTTTTCTCTGAGAAACACTAACGCCGTGTCATCGGGGTCCCTGAACGCATCACGAGCATCCCTCGCTCATCCCAAAGACTTCAGGAAAAACAGGTAATATATACGTGATAAACAACAGTAACCTTTTTTATGATTACTTCCATCATTAAAGCTGGACCAACGCATCAATTAGCTGATACACTGGATCGATGCAGGCCATTCATTCAGTCAGCCAGCAGTTTGATGGAGTATTGACCCCGAACACAGAAACATAAAGTCTGATTTGTTGTGGTCCCTATTCAAACCCATCTCCTCTTTATTTCCATGCCTGTCTTTAATGTCATTGGCTCATCTTGTTTTTATGCCTTTCGGAAGAAAACTTTTTACCGTTTCAGTCGGAGTGAGCTGCTCTTCAGTAGAACGTCAAGTCATTGCTTCATGCAGAGGTTCTAAAGACGCCGGGAACCCAAGAGGTCTCAAGAGATGAGATGAAACATGTCTTTTAACCTGTTACATCAGATCCCCGGTCATACTGTGCACCTATTTTACCAAATATACAAAAGAGGAAGATTACAAAAATCCAATCTTCTTTTCTTCCTGTAAAACAGAATGTGACGTGTTGGTGCCAACCAATGTAAACCAACAATATCATGACATCAACCGTGTAAGTGTAGAGTTTATAAACCTGTTTGAGGGACTTTTATTCCTTTAGTATCGGCCAACAACAGCGTAGCGACATGCATGCAGGAGAAGAACACAAATGAGTCAACCAGAGTGCAGGACTGAGTCAGAGATGGTGGAAGAGGAGGCCATGTGCTGGAGTACACCTGTACCCAGAACAGGTGTTTTCCACCCGACTTGCAGAGCCCCCTGATTAGGAGCCGCCACGCTTGCCTTACCCCGTCAAAAGGCGAGCTTATCCCCCCATCAGTGCAGCCCGGCTCTGGGTAAGATGTGGTTAATTAACCAGCAGAAAGCCACGGGCTGGAGCTCGACGGAGACCCCCCCCCCCCCGCTTTCCTGACCTTCCACCCTCTGTTACACACACACACACACACACACACACGTCAGGAAGCAAAACTCATTCAAACAAGAGTCAAATTATTTAAAAAAGTTCTGTACTCAGAGTGGAACAGAATCCAGCCATTGAAAAACAAACTCCAGCGTTATTAAGAACAATAAAGACTTCTTTGAGTACAGAAAGAAAACGACGGCTGCAGCGAGGTTATTAGATAAATAGAGCCCACTGTACTTTATGCTGTAAAACATGTCTGTTTCCTGGCTAATCTGCTCAGACATAGGGAAGCAATCAAAAGAGAGAGAGAGAGAGAGAGAGAGAGAGAGAGAGAGAGAGAGAGAGAGAGAATCTATAATTATGCGCAGCTGCAGAAGCGGGAGGCCTAAGACAGGGTTGCATTACCCAGCACTAAACACTTTCACCTGTGCAGCTATGCAGCTACGCAGCTACGCTACCCATCGTTAAACACTTTCACCTGGAACGGAGAAGAAGTTGTAATCATATTTCCACCAGGGAGCCGAGGTGACCGTGTACAGTAGAAATGGCTTCGTGCTCGATATGAGAGACAGTTTCGGGGGGAACGTTGAGGCAAAGGCTCAACAATCAGTTTCAACTGCCCTCTGGCTGCAAAAGACACAATCCTGCAGCTTCAGCACTGTTACAAAGCAGAGCAGCGTGTTCAGGAATCGGGCTGCTTGGATTCCGCTGTTACATGAAGATAAACTTCTGTCCTCACAGGAAACATACGAGTTAAGTTTAGGGAACAAAACTACTTTTGTTTGAGTCATTTGGGTTAAAATAAGTGCAGAAGTTGCGCTGCTGAAGTACGCATCGCTCTCTGTGGAGCTACTGGTGCTCACACATCAGAGCTGCACTTCCTCCAGGCGCCCCATGCAACACACAGAGGGGCTGCACGTACACAGACACACACACTTTCACATGTTCGTATGGAAGCACACACTCACACACACACTCACACACACACTCACACCGTATTGTTGAAACACGTGTTCCCTGCAGCCATAAGCTCTGCAACCTAATTAAGAGAACAATTAAGTTGGAGGTGATGAGGATAGAAAACGAGGGCCGCCGTGTGTGTGTGTGTGTGTGTGTGTGTATCAAGATCACATATCTGACTAAAGAGTAAAGCCTGTTGCAGTATGTGAGGCATTTATCCCTTTATGAAAGTAAATGTTCTCTCATATCTTGCACTATATTTTTATATTTTGCTGTTTCTGCTAAGTTGAACTCAAATGTTTTTATTTTCTTGCAGTTTGAATGTGATGCTTGTACACATATGAACATGTCAGAAGTATATTAGAGAAGGTCTGTGACAGATATTCAAACAGGATAAAGTTTGAATAAATATTTATCTATATTTTTTTAACAACACAATAACTTGCACAAACGTCAAACAGCTTTCTAAAACAGGACAGCGCAGAGGGAAGTCCTCATACCTCCGGGCTCTGCTGCTCTTCATACTTGTGTCTGTTTGTGTGGTTGAAGTTACTTTGATGAGCTCCTGTCCAACACTTCAAACATCCACCTCATCCTGACAAGCCGGCGTCTTTCTTTCTCTCTCTTTTTTAATGCTTGATCATACATGATGCTCGTCTGACAGAAGCGATATTCCATCTGAGCTCATACCAGACTGTAGGTCTGTGCTGGCAGCACTGACAGGAACACCGAGAAATATTAAACAAAAGGAGGAGCGAGAGAGCAGACGCTGAGAAATACCTGCTGGCCCAATGCTGAGGCTCCATGTGCCCCGGCTCTATGCCGACTGCTGGCCGGCCGGCCTGGATGCCCACTCTCTCTCTCTCGGGCCTGCACACACACACACACACACACACACACCTAGACGCACACACACATGCAACACACATGCAACACACGCTTCACTGGGGACAAGCCAGCAAGAGTAATCCTGGCCTACTTTTCTGCCCGGAGCGCACTGCAGCACCGTCTACACACTCCCACTACAGGGGGGGGGGGGGGGAAGATGGAGGGAGCGGTCAGAAAACTGGAAAGAGTGATGGAAAGGAAAGAGGAGGAGGAGGAGGAGCAGGAGGAGGAGGAGGGTGAGATAATGACTGAAAGAAAGGAAATCAAGCTGTATGACACAAGGAGGGAGAAAGAGAGTCCGAAGGAATGAGAGCGAATAGAAACCAGTGCAACAGTGGAGTCTCCTGCAAAAAGAAGAGCAGGAGGAGGAGCAGGAGGAGGAGCAGGAGGAGGAAGAGGAAGAGGAGGAGGAAGAGGAGTAGCAGGAGGAGGAGGAAGAGGAGTAGCAGGAGGAGGAGGAAGAGGAAGAGGAAGAGGAAGAGGAGGAGCAGGAGGAGGAGGAAGAGGAAGAGGAAGAGGAAGAGGAAGAGGAGGAGCAGGAGGAGCAGGAGCAGGAGGAGAAGGAGGAGGAGGAAGAGGAGGAGCAGGAGGAAGAGGAGGAGCAGGAGGAGCAGGAGGAGGAGGAGCAGGAGGAGGAAGAGGAAGAGGAAGAGGAAGAGGAGGAGGAGGAGCAGGAGGAGCAGGAGGAGGAGAAGGAGGAGGAGGAAGAGGAGGAGCAGGAGGAAGAGGAGGAGCAGGAGGAAGAGGAGGAGCAGGAGGAGGAGGAGGAGAAGGAGGAGGAGCAGGAGCAGGAGGAGGAAGAGGAAGAGGAAGAGGAACAGGAGGAGCAGGAGCAGGAGCAGGAGGAGGAGCAGGAGGAGCAGGAGCAGGAGGAGGAGGAAGAGGAGCAGGAGCAGGAGGAGGAGGAAGAGGAGCAGGAGGAGGAGGAAGAGCAGCAGCAGGAGGAGCAGCAGCAGCAGGAGGAGGAAGAGGAATAGAAGGAGGAGGAGCAGGAAGAGGAAGAGGAGAAGGAGGAGGAGGAGGATGAGGAGGAGCAGGAGGAGGAGATGGCTGCTCGTTCCCAAATAAGCACATTTCGTTCGTCTCACTTTCTCTGCAGGGAGTTTTTTTCCTGCTGCATATTCTGAGAATTCCTCAAACCGCACCGGGGAAAATACTTCCCTCTGAAAAATGATCCCTGGAATATGTAAATAAATGATGACATCATGAGCGCACACATGCCTCTCACTCATTGGCTCGTACTGAGAGAATGTCTTTTCTTAGAGTCTGGTGTTTATTTGTGCGCGTGCAGGAGTTACTGTATGTTTGTAAATAAAGGTATTCGTGTGATTCACGAGCGCCGCAGCCCTTCGGGGGAACACGTGCCGCGGTTCTGCTGTTTGCTTTGACTCGGGGTGTAATTACCGAGTGTGTTCAGAATAATTCTGTGAATCATGTTCACGTGCGTCTGTGGTCGGCTAGTTTCCCTAAATCCAAATCAGTTGCCATGGCAAGGAGCATGTTTCGATGAAAAAACAAAAAAGAAATATGTTTTTGTGTAATTGGAGATTTGTGTTGAAACGTCGTCATTATGATGAAGGACCGGAGAAGACGTGCAGAAAATGATATCAGTGAAACGTCACGCGGAAGAAATCCTTCATTAAATAAAAATAATGAAAAATAAAATGAATGAAGTAAAGAAACTAATCGGTGACAATAAAAAAATAAATACAGCGATTCACACCACGCCAGAACAAAGTGTACAAGACGTGCATCAATAATTACATCTGTTATTCTCTGGGACAGAAAGAAGTAGAATCAGAGAAAGCTCAGCCGTTTATTGATGAACACCAGCTTTAAAAATAAAATAAGAATAAAATGCAGACAAATCTGCTGAATCCAAGATGTTCAAAACCATTGTTCTTATTATGTCCAACAAACTTTTAAATTCTCTTTTCCTATGACATCTGTGCATGGCAACGATGGTGTGTTTAACGGTGGAGAAATATTGTGGCTGCAAATAAACGAAGATATTTTCGGTCAGAAACACGTGGCTACATGTCGGGAAAGATTATGATTTTGGTGAATAAAAAGGCGAATGGTGGCGGCTGCCCGTACGTAGACGGGACACTACGTCCTGCTTTGGCGTGACATGTTGGCATTGTCCGAAGTAATCACCAACAGACACTTAGTGGGAGTCTGTTGTGCATGCAGTCAAGCCAGTCCCCTGAAAGTACAGTTAATTATCTGCATCCTTCTGCTGCTGCGGTGCGGACCGGACGTAATGAGGACTCGTGCCGTATGAATCACGATGCTGCCCTGTTAAACCAGACTGAGGTGCCTGATTACTTTTTTGTCAGCAGGGAGCAAGAAAACGTTGGGAGCAATCCCAAGGCCTTTTCCACCTCAAAGAATGAAGGAAAAATATGGATCGCAGGAGAGGGGGGGGTATTTAAAGGGTCAGGTCAAACACACACACACACACACACAGTCGCACCATCGCTTCCATCGCTCTCGCTGATGAAAGGTGTGTCTCTGCTCATGGGTCGTTTGTCGCGGGCATCTCCACGGACGGCTCATTGGAGAGTGCAAGGACCCCTTCATCTTTCACCGGTGACAGGTCTCGGACATTGGGCGCCCGTGACAGACGACCCATCATTTACCGGAGGGGGGGGGGGATTGAAGCTAATGGCCTTGACTCCAGGCCTCGGTAATGATCACGTCCAGATTCCCAGTGCCCCCCCCCCACACACACACACACACACACACACACACACACAGTACATATATAAATCGCTGTACATGTTGTGGTTTTGAAGTCGTATTTTATGAAGCAGGAAGCCCGTAAAATAATCTTTAAGGAAACTTGGTGAAGTGACGTTGAGTGTTAAAATGAAATGTCCCAAAAACAAGATGCCCCCCCCCACCCAATCCACATGCTCTCCACGGGTGGAAAGATCTACGGACTCCCCGCAGTCGTGTGCACAGCGTACGTGTGACGTGCCTTGTCTTCACATGTAACCGTATCCCTTCCAGCCAGCAGCAGCTTCTCATCGCTCGCTGGAGAAGACGCTGACCACGATGAGCAGCAGCGACATTGATTTGCATCGCGCACCGTTAGCGCTTGCTCCGAATCCTCCACGCTCCAACTAAAACATGGAGGTATTACAGAGCGAGATCAGGATCTGGGAGGAGGTTTTGTGATTGCAGTTGAGTTTGAGCGCTGACACTGAGGCCTCCCTGCACCAGACAGCGTGGGATTCGGTCTCTCACAAATTTAACTACAGAGACGAGTTGAGAGGAAATAATACGGCACTGACCTCGTGAAACACTGAGAAGTTAAGTACTTTTGTCTCTCCGAAGGCCCGCAGAGACTCAACCTTCGTGGTTTCAACCCACAAATGTTCAATCTCCAAGAATAATCATCCGATACTAATCACAGAATCACAACGGCAAAAAAGGATGTAATTATATTTTTCTTCTTTTTCTACCATTGTAAAGAACCTTGAGGGGTGTGACACCACAACCTTTCGTACGCCGAACGCCTCATTTGGAGCTGAAAATGAGATGGAGGGATATTTTAAAAAGATGAATAAAGAGGGGAGGGGGCCATGAAAACCCTTATGAATATGCATATTCATATTTGGACCCTGGTCGGTGTGAAAGACAATGGGGGACTGCGACGTTTGCTGGCCCCTCTCGAGTGCATTCAGCCCCGTCCTATTACAAAGACACTGATTTTCCGCTGAGGCCGAGTCAGAGACGGCGTGGAGCGTCCCTCAATCGGACAGACAGGAAGTGGTCCCTCGAGGACCCCCGTCCCCACGGCGATTCCCATGAATTCCCACAATTCCACCGGCCCGTTGGTTGGTTACGTATTCAGCGATGCGCCACCGTGCTCCCCAAGAACGCAGTCATAAAGGGGGGAAAAGATGGGGGGGGGGGGGTGTATGAACAAAAAATCATATTTCATTCACCGTCACAACATGACCCAGATAACAGTAGATTGCCCTTTTTAGTCGGGACAAAAATTGCCTTTGTGTCCAGAGTTGCAAAAGCAAAAAGTGAGACAAAAAGCCAAATGAAAAGAAGGGGGGGGGGGGGGGGGGGCTTCAAGAGGTTAATCCGTTACAAGCAAGATCAGAGCGTCCCTTCTTTTAAGGAACAGAAGAAAATCTCTCTTTTCTCTATTCCCTCCTTCCTCTTTTATGCCTGGCCATAAAGAGCGGGTTTTATGTACACTCCAATGGCTCGAGCCTCACAGAACATGCATGCGAATGAGAGGGGGAACCACAGGGGGCCGATATATCTTCACAAACATATATGCACATAGACACACAGAGAGAACGGGGAAGAGAAAAGAATATGGAAAGATCCAAAGACAAGAGATAAAAGAGTGAAAAGATGCAGAGATGGAAAAAAGGGGCGGGTTGAAAGAAGGTTAGGATGGCGAGAGAGGAAGAGTCTGCTGCTTTAATCGCAACATCAGAGCTGAAGGTAGCGAGGAAAGGCACGCGGCCATCGTCACGGATCCCATCTGAGAATCACAGGCTCTGGGTGTTTGCTGACGCTACTGCGCTCACAGCACCAGCACTTCAGGCTTTGTGCTTCAGTCATTACCTTTAGTAGCTGCTGAAGAAACCCCAAGAAACCTGTGGCTGCGTGATATCAGAGCGCTCATCGACTCCCAGCAGCACTGCAACAATAAAACTGCTGCTTTGCAAACAGCATGTCATGTTTCTTTGCCTTTTGCTCACCACAGCTGAACATTTTTGAGTTGTTATCCACCTCGCATTCACACCAACGATTACAAGCCAACACAATAGTCCAGATGTGCGGGTTGGAACTGGACAGCTCTGCCCACCGTCTCCTTCTAGTTGCTACTATTTTAAAATCAGGAAAACAATGGTGGGCAGAGCACTGAGCACTCTGTAGTTTGATGCTTTGTCGCTCATTGGTAACCTGATTATACTGCTTGTTGCTTTTCTTTAAAATCCGCTGGTTACACTGCTGTGCACACAAGTATGTGCTCTCAGTGGCTAAAATATAAAAAAATATTTTAAAAAGGTTGGGAACTGATATTTGTGAATGTGAAATATGTCTATTTTCTTAAATAATGCAAAATAATCTTATAGTTTACACATGGAAATACCGCTCTGCATATTTCCAAACAAGCGTGCCATGCTTGAAAAAAACAAATCTTTTATGGTAGAAAAAGAGCACCCCCACCACACATTTACAGCACAGGTCTGTTGAGCGTACCTGCAGGACTGGAAGAGGGGGGAGTGATGGATAGAGAGGGGAGGTGGTAAGAAGAGAGGGGGGAGGGAGGAGAGATGCTGGAGGGAAGCAGGAGTCTGGAGTTAAATATTAATCCGTGGTGATTCATCTGCTGTGGAAGCCTCCAGGCTCCTTCTGCATACCGCCAGCTGTTGGCCCCCATCTCTTGGTGCTGGACCTGGATGTGAAAGGCTGGGCCGCTGCCCAGAGTGCCCAGGCATGAGCTTCCTTGGCTGGGGGAACGGCAGCGCGGGGCCAGGGCAGGTGGTGGACCTGGCCGGGATGACAGTGTGTGTGTGTGTGTGTGTGTTATGGGGTGTTACACATACTGTATAACCACAACTCTGGGGTCTCACAGTCTTGCTCTGGAGTCACCACACAACGTCACACCCACGGAGGGCAATGAGGCCTGACACAGGCGGGTCGGGAGGTACGGAGACGCTGGAGGGGTTCAGGGACGGAGGAGTGGGTGGAGGGTTGAGATTTATCCATTTTATGGCAATAATGGCAATAAACGTGTACCTGAATGCACCAGATCAACAGCAGTATGGAAGACCAAATATATATATATATATATATATATACACACACATATAATATATATCATGTAATGCAGCACATGTGCTGGTTCACTTCGTCTCGGGCACGTGTGACCTGGTGGGTCAGAGAGAAGCAGCCAGACGGTTCGCACACAGCAGCTGCTGCCGCTGCTGCTTTGGCCACCGCTCAGGAGCTAATGCACCTCGAGGAGATTCCTCCACACCAAGAACAAGACTCGTCTCGCCACTGGGAGGAGGAAGACGAGGGTATGAGGGAGCAAGCAGGGTGCTGTAGGTGCCAGCGAAGAAGAACCCAAGGTCTCTTGGTTTTTTTTTTTACTTTTCTAAATTGTTTGCATCATTGGTTTTCTACAATCTTGTAAAGAACCTTGTACCATTTGTTTTGAAAAGTGCTGTATCAATAAAGTTTATTATTAATATTTAGCGGGACATAATAAGGGATGAATGGAAGAAGATTACGCAGAGCTGCTTCCAATCGCGTTCACAGGAAAGTGCAGGAGAAGCAGCGACCAGCAGAATGCAGTCGGCCTGTGATGAAGACGCTTCACTGGTCGACTTTAAACGACTAAAGAAACAAGAATAAAAACAAGAGGTGTTTCTCGGCAGGTGTCCCCAGAGTCCCGCCTCAAACTACGCTGCTTGACTTGTTTCAGCGCTTGACTTTAAACTACAGAAGAAAGAGGAGGGATGAGTTCGCACCAAAAGAAAAACAAAGAGGAATCTTCCTCGACTGCTACAGGAGCCAACGGGACCGCGCGAAGGCTCGAGGAGGCTTCTCCGTTTTGTGCATCGCCTTCTTCCGCTGTTTTCTCCGTTTGTTCCCCAATAAAGAGTTTCACTCCGGGTACGACTCATCCTCCATCTGAGAGGAGAGAATATCTCTACAAAACACTAACTGCCCACATGAAAGTGAGACTCGGAGGAGTGCGAGTCTATATTCCCAACCTGCATCTAAAAGAATTCTTCAAGATTGAACCACCTGCATTCCTTTAAAATACTGAGTCAAACATTTTGAACGGGGCTCGTGTCAAGTCACCTGAAGATCTAAGCTCATAGGGGGGTGAAGTCCCGCCCCTTCCTGTGTCCGCTGTGGGACAGAATCTTGGAAAGAATATGTACAGTAGTGAACGGCAAGAGACCAATCATATTTTTTGATCCTGTTTAAATTGTGCCATGAATTACACATATGACGTTTGTCAATTTAAAATGTAATTTAAGTTAAGAAAGTCGCAGTTCTTCCTTTCGGGGGCATCCCTACTCACCATTGACTAGGTCCATATTGTTTCCAAAATAAGGTCCCATGTTGGTTAACCTAAAGGGTCAGCACTTTATCTCTCTAAACATCTTCGTGACCAAATTCATTTCTTCAGCAGAAACTCATGGGAAAAAGTTCTCGCTGTACTTCTTCCTGCAGTTGCTTTGAAACGGCTTGTTCTCAACAGAATTCCTCACCGAAACCAAGGAACACAGCTGAGCCCATTAACACCCTCCGTCCTCGTGTTCATGTTTGACATCACACAGCTCTTTTCCTGAATACATAAACCTCTTTCACAGTTCTTGGTCCATGTATGATGCCCACCCACTCTTTACGGTACTTTTCACGGGGCGAAAGGCTACCGAGGAGGAGGGTTGCTACAGCGTCTTTGAGGAGAGGGAGAAAACATTTGAGGAGGAGAAGAAAGAGAAAACGCTGGGTCATGAATTATAGAGCAGATCACTTTCGTCTGGGTCCAGGGGGAGAGGGAGAGACCACGGGGGAGAGAGATTCACCCCCTATTCTTCCATGCCCTGTCTGGTACGTGGGAAGCCACTGGGGAGAGCGATTTATGGCCAATTGAAGCGGCAGCAACATCCCTCGGAAGGCAACGAGTGGATCCATAGCAACGATCCTAGCGGGGCAGATTAATCCCCTGCTTTATGTAGTGCTAAGTGTACAATAGTAATCAGGATTGGAGTAGGCCCCACTGATCATTAAGGGAAAAGGCTATATAAAGAATTCATAATGGGATTAGCCCACGGCGAATGGAGAAAGAGAGAGAGACAAGAGAGTGTGGGTAGATGTCTGGAGGAAGAGGACACGGAGAGATGGGCAGAGGGAGGGAGGGAGGCACGATACTGGAATTAAATCACCCATCAAATTGCATGGAGGGATTTTAATTTACAGGTTAATGTCGTATTGTGTGACTAATCACAGCCAACCGTTTCGATGAAGCAGTGGAGACATCGGGTGGGGGGGGGGATCAGAGGGCTGCTGCAACAAATTGGAAATGCTGCGACTAGTTGTTCCTGGTGGATATACAGTAAAGATGATGTGTTTTGATGTTCACAGGGGATCTCAACTATAGAAGCCATTCAGAAAAAGTTGCAATAAACTTTGTCTGTTGAAGTAAATATTTCTACTACCCCAAAACTATTACAATGAAGTAACAACTGTCCAACCAGAACCTCACCTGCCTCGTAATACGAGGTTTCATCCGTGCTTTACGACACTGGTTTCCTCAAGTATTCAAGAGAAGTTCTTCACATACAAGTTTGGGAGAATTCCGATCCGTTTGACAGGTCGATGATGATGCTCAGAAGACTGGAGGTAGTCTGAGCACGTCCAACAGAATAGGGAACCCTAAGGCACACCCAGAACATGCTGAAGGGGTGGACTCATTCAGGCCAGTGAGGGTGGGTAGATGGATGGGTGGATGATGGGTGGATAGATTAATGGGTAGATGGGTGGATGATGGGTGGATAGATGGATGATAGATGGATGGGTGGATAGATGGATGGATGAGTGGATGAATGGGTGGGTGATGGGTGGATGGATGATTGGATGGATGAATAGATGGGTGGATGGATGAATGGGTGGATGAATGGGTAGATGATGGGTGAATGGGTAGATGGATGGATGGGTGGATGGATGTATGGGTGGATGGGTGGATGGGTGGATGGATGAATGGGTAGATGATGGATGGATGGGTGAATGGGTAGATGATGGATGGATGGGTGAATGGGTAGATGGGTGGATGAATGGGTGGATGGATGGGTAGATGGATGATAGATGGATAGATGGATGATGAGTGGATGAATGGGTGGGTGATGGGTGGATGGATGATTGGATGGATGAATAGATGGATGAATGGGTAGATGATGGGTGAATGGGTAGATGATGGATGGATGGGGAATGGGTAGATGGGTGGATGAATGGGTAGATGGGTGGATGGATGTATGGGTGGATGAATGGGTAGATGGGTGGATGGATGGATGGGTAGATGGGTGGATGGATGGATGAATGGGTAGATGGGTGGATGGATGGATGAATGGGTAGATGGGTGGATGGATGGATGAATGGGTAGATGATGGATGAATGGGTGGATGGATGGGTAGATGGATGATAGATGGATAGATGGATGATGAGTGGATGAATGGGTGGGTGATGGGTGGATGGATGATTGGATGGATGAATAGATGGATGAATGGGTAGATGATGGGTGAATGGGTAGATGATGGATGGATGGGGAATGGGTAGATGGGTGGATGAATGGGTAGATGGGTGGATGGATGTATGGGTGGATGAATGGGTAGATGGGTGGATGGATGGATGGGTAGATGGGTGGATGGATGGATGAATGGGTAGATGGGTGGATGGATGGATGAATGGGTAGATGGGTGGATGGATGGATGAATGGGTAGATCGGTGGATAAAAGGATAAATACCATTTCACCTCATTCATGTGGTCCATTAATTACAATTTACAATCCAGTTTATTTGCAGTTTGCACTGTAGTTTCACAAAGTTATACGAGGACATACCGCTTTATTCAATGTCAATTATTCTCATAAAGGCATAGAAATGATTTCAACATCTGTGTTCTGTTACAGAAGACAGCAACAACAGGAACACAAACGGAACCCTTTCAAACTAGATTATCACACAGAAGTACAACTAAATAGCTCAAATAGCTTGAGTTCTATGACAGTATTATTCTTAATAAAGCACCTTGACCCCATCACCAGGCCACCAGCAGTCACAAAGTCAGTTCGGCTGAAGCCTCTCCACCACTAAGTCTATCTCGGGCCTTGGCTCAGCTTGCTCTGGGTAGCTCCTCCATCACTGCGGCAGACCGGGGGGAGGACTTTATTACAGCCACAGCTCGTTAGCTTGAGTGGTCTTAATGAAGCAGCGTGGCGATCAGACAGAAATCATGCTGCAGAGGCCCTGCGTCATTACACCAGCCTTTAATTACGTTGATATATGGCCGGGCCGGGCCTCGACACCGCAGAAATTCACAAAGTCCTACAACTCCACTCTATCACACAAAAGTATTTCCACAGAGGTCCGAAACTTCCATTATTACATTTCCACTTATTGTAGATTTGAGTGATTTATAACCCAAAAACCTACAAGTACTCACAATGTGTCCCACACATCCTCGTTGGGGTGAAAACAACATTTGAAACTCTCCTCCGGAGGAGTGTATCGTGTTTTCAATCCCAGCATGCTCCACACAGCAGGTGGGAGAGAGTCTCAGGACAGACAGGGAATCCAGGCCAAGTCTTGGTGAGATCGGGAAAAGCAACTTGACTGGGTGACAACAGGCTTGAAAAAGGTACTGTTGCGTTTCATTACTATTCATGAGTTTACTTCAAAACTTATTCTCCCAATGAGAAGGACTTCCTAAAGGCCCTTCAGGGGGTTTCTGAATAAGCAAAACATCAGACTTTATAGTCAAATAGTGAGAGGGAATAATCCCACGTCTGTCTGGAGTTCTAAACGGGACGAACTACGTTTAATAAATGTTCTGTCCCTTCATGTAACGTCCTCCCAGGAGAGGTTGACCTCTTGTGGTGCCGTGCAGCTGTTTGTGGGTCCAGGTTTTATAAATCTCATACAAGACGACGCACATTCAAGCCAATGGTTTGACATTATTCCACATAAGATATGATACAATGTGCTAACAAAGACAGCGAAGAAGAAGAAGAAGAAGAAGAAGAAGAAGAAGTGTGTAAACTGGTTAACGTAAACAATTCTGGATTTAATTTAGTTTCTTTTCTTTTTATCGGTTTTGCAAATGTTTCATGAAATAAAAATGCATTCAACATATTTGTTAGAGCTCAAATGTGTTTTGTTGAATAACACCAATAAGTGTGACTCACTTAAGTACTTCTAAGTAATTTCAAATAATTTGGTGTACTTCTACTAACTATAATGTATTAACATGTAAGTGAGAATATGTCAAAAGTCAAAATTTTGAACATTGCTCTTCACTTAAAATATACATTTGACACTTGAATAACAGACACTTTTAATTTGTTTGTTTGTCATATTTAATTGTAAATCTTTCTACATTTTATATTTTGATGTTATGTATTTTACTATTGGCCTGTGAGTATTGTGCAATCACCAAGCCAAACGCACTTGGCAATAAACCATTTTGGATGCAAGTGATATGAAGGCTTTATGGAGGTCTCTTCTTCTTCTTCTTCTTCTTCTTCTTGTCTAAACACTCAGACTCAAGTGAAGCAGCAGCACGTCTGCAGGAGTTAAACATTACCGTCTGGCCTCCACGGCCGCTGCGTGAAACATATTCCACTTTTCCTCCATTGGACTCAGAGTTATGATAGCGATATTATGTCATGCTTCCCTACCTCCTCCATCATTCAAAATGAAGAGAAATCCAGTTATATAATACGAGGGCAGAAGTTCTTATGCGATTTGGAAAGCTCAGCACGAGACGTCTCCACTCTGTGTTAATTGGTTTTGCTTTTGAAAGGCCATCATTTTCTTTCGGGCCCATTAAACATAATGCTCCGGAGTCCGGGATTAGTTCGCACTCAGTAAGACTGCTGTGTTGTCGTTAAATTCAATTTAACGGGGCACCCACCAGTGCTAATTACTGCTAACCCCGCTGACTGGTCCATGTCAGTTCGGTCACTGTCCCTGGAAGAAGACTCCTGTGTTAGTCTGAGATTCACCCAGTGAGATGTTTGCAAATACTGCTGTTAACTCTTCGCATTTTAAAACACCACAACCTGCTCCTCATGAGTAACTGTTAGTTTGTAGGCCTGCTGCATGGTCATTGCAAACCCTCCTTAAAACAAACCAACAGTCAGATGAACGACGTATCTTTAAAAGGTGCAAAGAACAAGAAGACAAGCAGGTTAAGACAACAAAAGTACTGTAAAATTGTGAAGCGCCGCGTAAAAAAGAAGTCTTAACACAGAAACGTGCAGATTCTCCTGTTTGCTAACCTTCCTGTGAGACAGCAAAGGCAACTATCGCTGGAAAATAGGTGCGAGTACATCGTCACTGTTGCAGACGGCACGCTGGCTGGTGGACGGATGATGCTGGACGCGTCTACCTGTACGTTGAAGACCAACAACTCTTCAAGCTTTGATTGTGGTCATGACTTTATGGTCTGTGTGACTCTAAATGGACCATAATGTACTAAATGAACATCATGCTGTATTGAAGAAGACTTGAAACTAGAGATTGAGACATAAACTCATGTTTTCAATGTTTACTGAGGTAATAAATCAAGAGAGAAGTAGAGTCATTTACTATAGACTTCTATACAACCAGAGGAGTCGCCCCCTGCTGGACACTAGAGAGAATGCAGCTTTAAGACATGAAGCTCGACAGAACTGGAGGTGGCCGCCTGACTGAGTCCCGAATGTTTACGTCACGATTTCCTTGAAAAACTGGGGGGGGGGGGGGGGGGGGCTGAACCCGTACCAACATAAATGTAAATCATATAATCAATAACCAGGGTTTATTTGACGATGCAGTACTGGTTCATTTCAGTCTGCTGCCGAGAGAAACTGACCTTTAATATTAACTCTCCTTCCCATTTGGCTCGGGAAACGTTTGCGCAGGACGCAGGTAAAAGATTCATTATTCAGCACCAGGAACGAGGCGGCCCGGTCCAATGGCGTTTACCTAACTGCCCCCCTAAAAGCCTCCCAAGAAAAATACCTGCATTACAGAGCCATGCCGTGGAGAAAGTGTGTTCACTATAGAAGCACTCCCAGTACCTGAATAAAAGATGAAATATCGAACACAGACTGTGGGCTTTTTTAAGTTTATTATTTAGGCCGAGATGGTCTAATTGCTCTAATGCAATGGAGTTGATTTTTTCTTCTTCAGTTTCCAGACCTCTACTTAAATGCAGGATTGTGAAGGGACCCATCTTTCCAGTGAGGTTGGAGCGAGGTCGGCACTGTACGCTGAAGGTAGAGACATTAATTACTTTTTAATTTGCGGGGAGGGCTTTACAGACTCTTTAATTTTTCAGAGCCAGAGCTCTTTACCTGAGGCTACGGAGAGGTGGGGAGGAAGAGATCTAAATCCAGAAGTAGAGGTTTTTAATGTGGACAACGATCACGCTGCCTCTGCTGCCATCAACACCAAATACACCCAGAGGAACCTTTCACCGTGTGGGATGAGGTTGAATGAAGACAAAACATCTGATTGTCAACAGTCTTATTTATTTTCCTTTTATTTAATGTGCTCGGAAATCGACTTCAAAAACTGTTTTCTAATTCAACAACTAATCTGCCTTTTATTTCTTTTTACTTTGCTCAGTTTGGGCCTAACTTTGTAAGATTGCATTTATACACTTCCATGTTTTATTGTCTGTAATCTACACAAAGAATTGTTTTCAACACTATTTTATGAGCTCATGAATAACTCCTAGATGGAAGACTAAGTAACTGCTAATTACATCTGTGTGTTGTTTCTCTTTGCAGCTGCTGGTGTTTGATGAAGACTGCACCAACATATTAAATTATAGAGTTCAGGGATGACCTCTTATTTTTTAATTTAAGAAACGATAGCTAACTTGGGCGCTTCCTTCCATGTTTACTTTCTTTTGGGACTCGTAGAAAAGCATTTAAAATGATTCATGTACATTTTAAAGGCTCTGAAAAGTTTCGATTATGATTATTAAATTGATTATAACTGAAGCAGACGGGGCAATTCCAACGAACAACGATGTTTCAGCCAGCAGACCGCTGATCGATCCCCGAGAGGAACGAGAAGTCAGTGTTGATGTTTGTTCCGTAGCTTTCACGCTTCAGTAACTCTTCTGCAGGTACTTTCAGCCTCTTCTGAGTTTCCTGTGAAAACCGAAGTTCATTTCAAAAAGACTGCATTCATGTAACGCGTGGAGATTGCCCCGCGTTGCTCGACTTTCGGAGGAAAATACCCGAAAAATGAAAAGTAACTTTCCATCAGATATGAACCGTCGCGTGAGGCCGTTGAACCAAAGCTGTATGAAGCCAGAATGTAAGATTTGAAACCATATTTTAGTTTACGTGGAAAGCTTATGGAGATTTACGCTGTTTTGTCTGACGTGGAGAGTGAAAAGTTATTATGAACCATAGTGGGAAACGTCACATTTTATAAGAATAAGATGCATATTGACAAACTTAAGTTACCAACTTTAATTATTCAAGTGTAACTTTAACTGCTCTGCTATTTAAAGTTATGCAAAAAAATGAGCTGAGGCAAAGTAGTAATTCATTTTACAACTACTACAATTCAGATTTCCTGAAAGAAAAACGTGAAGTCCTTATTTTTACCTGAGACGTAAACATGGCTGACTGTTGGAGCCTCAAAAGCAGGAAGAGGAAGAGACAGAAGCACTCTGGCGTCACCTCTCACACCTGCTTGCGTGTTGCGTTTGACATCTCTTGGTAATGATGGGAACCTTTTGTCTCCTAGCGAGAGTCGGCCCTTCCTGCCCTCTCCAGCGGCCTGTCGCTCCACGCTGAGACCCGTGCAGACGCTCTGCACCGGGGCCTGTGAAATCCAATAGAACGGCTTTCAGCCCCTGAAGATACAGTACAAATCATGGCTGGTTTTATCTCAGCTGGGGATGTCGATTTATCTAAATGAGCTTAGTCCCTCTAGCTGCCTGTCAGAGTTATTTCTCCCTCTACAACACCAGCCCCACCCTGACACCCTCCCTTCCTCTCATCTTTCTCCTCCCCCCTTCATCTCCCAGCTCTCCTCTTTCTCCTCCCGCTCTGATTCGGTGAGGGTTTAGATCCTTTCCATGTCTCTGTCCTTTGTTCTCTTCAGAGGGAGGGGGCACCAGAGGACGGGGCAAGTAATGGGATTGGTACCCTGAACTGGGCACAAGTTTTGTTTCGAAGCCTGCCTTACTGGCCCAAAGACAAGTGTGTGTGTGTGTGTGTGTGTTATTCAGAGTCCCTTTAGTGTGCAGTGGAATGTGCTTAATCTGCCTGCCATCATAATGCAAATGAAGCTCCCCGGTCCCAGCGGGGAGATACTGTGAGTGTGTGTGTGTGTGTGTGTGTGTGTGTGTGTGTGTGTGTGTGTGTGTGGAAGAGCCAGGCCCTTGACGGAGAATGCTGGAAAGGCTCTGGAGGGGGCATCAAAGAGTGGGCAAAGGCTTCTGTCACACGAACACAATGGCTCAGGACCAGGTCCAGTTACTTCCACACACACACACACACACACACACACACACACACACACACACACACACACACACACACACACACACACACACACACACACACACACACACACACACACACACACACACACACACACACACACACACACACACACAGGTCCATTGCAGCAGACTGAGATATGACACCATGCAGGTGAAGTGGGGAAATGACACTGACCTGTATTTCTGTCTCTTCCCTAAATGCCTCTGAAAGACACTGAATGTGTTTAAAATAAGTTTGTTTCTGCCTAAAATCCTTCACATTAAGAGAAGGATAGTTATCATTGTAAATACTGACACTGCTCTTTTTTCCTCTCACTTTTCCCTCCAAGCCTTCTTCTCCCGTTTCTCCCTTCATCTTGTTCTAAAAAACACACCTTACATTCGTCATTTCTTCTTTTTTTGGCATTGAATCTGAATCTAAACCCGCTGTTGATGACACGCAAGCTACGAGAACGCACAGAGACGTCTACGCTCAACGCTCTGATCGTTGCAATATCCTCCGAAACGCCTGAGAGCGAACAAACCAAAAACGTGACAGTGAAGAAGCTGGAAGACGACGAGTGAAGCCGGCAAAAACGCCGTAAAACGAATGAATTCATCCGCTAACTCATAACGACTGCTGCATCGCCTTCATGCGTCACGTACTGAAGGCATTTTAATGAAAGGAAAGGTGGAATGTAAACTACCGTATTTAATTTGGGTGCAAAATATTTCCTGAAATGTAGATTTTTAACGCCTCCCGTTACTGAAGCATCTAAAAAAAACCAAGTGACCGTCTTTGTGAAAATGCTCCGACATGTTTCGGTGCTTTGATCAGTGAACCGATGACTTCAACTTCATTTGTATCTTTAAATGTTAAATCTCTTCTGAACACGGTCCGCTTTTTAGAATGCAGTGTAACTAAATGAAACGTAATATTCAGACATCTACGATAGTTTAAGCTGAAGATGGTTTGATGAACCGATATCAGGAGCACGATATTGAATCGTTAAGTTGTCCATAGCGTTGGGTGATTTTCCTGAATGGTCATGTACCGTAGTGACACACAGAGGTCCGGTCATCTCCCGGTTAACGGTTGTATAAAGACACCTCGTGTCCGTCTAACACACCTTCTTCATTGCGTTGGTTCTCTGTTGTGTAATTACTGTGGATTCATTGTGTTGTTCAGCAGGAACACTTCAGAAGATCAGCGACGGAAGCGATAAAGACCACGCGTTGAATGTCGATTATGATTCTTCTTTGTATAAAACACCACGGTGAGATGTAATCATCTGTAGAATGTCACTTGTTCAAACTGAATTCATAACAACCCTTCATGATCGACAGGAACGTGATTTTCTACAAAACTTATTTTCGACGCCTTAACTCGCGGACGTGAATCCTCGTTTCAGTGCTTTCGACTGTCAAAAGGTACAACAATGTGGCCACCGCTATTAATAGCAAGAGAGTTAATTAGATTCAAAGATTAATTAACGGCTTATCTAATCCATCAAAGGGCTGAAGATAACCATCGAATTAACCATCTACCACGAGAGAGCGGCAAACTTTTGTCAAACAAAGAACTCTTATCAGCGTTATCTTCCACCGTCGCTCTTCTTCTCGTCTATCGTTCTCCCTCATCCCTCCCCCTCTCTCTCTCTCTCTCTCTCTCGCTCACACACTCTCGCCCCTGATGTTTATTGATCGCCAGAGTTCAGACGAGAGCATCACTTAATGCGCTCGCTTTCATGTCCTGCCTTTGTTGCCCCGCACCCATATTGCAAATTGATCCGTCCCCCGCCGCCACCCCTTTTGTCAGGGTTTGTGAAGTGAACTACTATTACATTCCCCCCCCCCCCAGAGTCTTCCTTTCACTCGTTCTGTCTCTTGTCGTTTTCGAGAGGAGGGCATCGGCATGGCTAAACACCGGCTGGAGAGCTGGAGAGCTGATTAGCGGAGCCACACGCCCGACCGGCTGCATTGATGAGCTTCTTGAGGTTTCGATGATGTGGCCAATAAACGGACACTTCTGATTATCTGACCTCTGACCTCTTTCTGTAACAACAACCCTCTCTCTCTCTCTATTGTCCTTCCCAGGTGACAACTTGATAATGAGGTCACGCTTGTGAGAAAAACAAACAAAGGGCCACTCGTCCCTCGAGGGCGGCCCATCCTTGAGACGATCCTCTGCAGGATTTTAACCGCCTTTTAAGGAGCGATTTCATTTACATGACACGTTATCTTCCAGATTGCAGCGTGAGAATACACTGTGCACTCTTCAAAAAGTTTTTCCCAAAAAAAGAAGAAAGTTGTGCGAGTGGAATGCTCTCGGATGGGAAAACTTCTGCGCAACTTGGTGATGAGCCGTCCCCTTTAGGCGTTGGAAGTGAGTGGACTCCGAGACACAAGACAGGCATCCAATAATAACCTGTTGTTTTTCTCACTTCTCTGGGTTCTTCTTAGCCCCGGACAACTTGGCAGGAATTTGGAACGAAGACGAAAAAGAAAGAAAGAGCGCCGGCACTCTGAGCCGATCAGCAGCGATTCCTGAAGTCTGCGTCCCTGACGGTGTAATTGCCTCAAGCTGGGAGGAACTCTCCACCAGGCAGAGTGCTTTGTAATTAAGATTGGATGCCCAGGACCACCACACACACACACACACACACACACACACACACACACACACACACACACACACACCCTCCCAGCTACTGTTGTCATGGAGAGAAGACATCGGGGGAAGAGGCTGTAAATGTTTGCGGCGATGGTAGACACTGTGGGGGGGGGGGTTGTGTTGCGGGAGTCAAAGCTGGGGGGGGGGGGGGCTGGGCTGGGGGGGTGGCGACTGCGGCACAATCATCTTGATTTCTTGTGCTGAACGATTACATGCCATGCTAATTGCTAGCAGAGGGATCTTTAATAAATATTTCATTCGGCGCAGCATCATTACCGCCTAATGTCGTTATTAATCTCCGCCGGTAATTTCCACTCAGGACGAGCGTCTTTGTGGGGGGGGGGGGGGGAGGGTCTCTCCCTCCCCCCCGCAAAGGAGAGAGAAAGAGAGAGTGGGAGAGAAATCTGGAGAAGTGCCATTATATTAAAGTTATGAGAGGAGAAATGAATGAGCCATGTAGCGATAAAGAAGGGAAGGAAGAAAAAAGAAAAGTCAAAAGAAGAGAGCGAATGGGAGGATAACTGATCATGTGGGATCTAGCAGGGCTGCAAAATCATGTTGCAGACATGTCATTTCCTGAGAGGCCTTTTTGGGCCGTCAGTGAGCTCATAGCTGCTAACTTGATTTGTACATAGGAAGGGGGGGGGGGTGAATGTCCCGTCAAGACCTCTGCAGTGTCAAGACATGTGGAACAACCAACACTGCAAAACTCACCTCCAGGGATCTCTTTAGTCGCACTGTTCTTTGTATTCTTGGCATCAGAAACGCAGCTCATTAAACACCGTGATGTCCAAACAGGCCCTGCTGCTTCTGACCTGCTCCTGGAGCCATCGACTCTGATCGACTTCAATAAAGCTGGAGTGGAGGTCGCCAAAAAAAAAACTACTTTTGATGTTATTTATAAGACGTTTGTGTTAGTTGGGGGGGAAAAATAATGCTTTTTTTGGCCAAAAAAACCCATACGACTTAACCATAGACTGTATATAAGAAGTGGACGTAGTCATTGTGACGACACTCATCGGTTTGTGGACGGATGGTCTCTGGTAGACCTGTCAATCACTGTGGATTAAGCTTTAAGATACTCATTGGCTCGTTGGCTGATATTTGCAGTGAAAGACCCGTGTTCTTCTGACCCGCAGAGATACGTTTCGCTTTTTATCCAGCGTCAGTTGCTCTTAGCGTCCAACAATGGAACAGATGAGTTTACGTGGGAGCTGCTTCTGATCTCGACACTAAAGCTGTGAGGCCAGGCTGATTGTGCTCAACCTCTATTTCACACAAATAACAATGAGAAGAGCACAAACCGATAGCTATGAACGCTGATTATTTCAGCAAGCTGAGAGACCAAATGTAGAAAGGTTTTTCTCTCTCAGCTACATGTGGCTTGTGAAGAAAAACAACAACCATGCTGAATGTCAGCGCAGCCCTGAAAGGCAACGCGCGGCTGACAACACACCCTCTGTTATCTGCAGACCGACACACAACTACCCGTGCGTGGGTTCACATGTTGTGCGAGCCGTCTCTTCCTTCATGCAGTTTAAGGACATTAAGGAGGCGTGAAAATGGCAGCAAGCTGAGCCTCGGGCCACCAAGCGCACATTGCGTTCAGCTCATTCCAATATCCATCCGCGCCCGCAGCTATGCTAGCTAACTGCTATCAGACGGGCTTATTCACACACATTCTCCACAGCTCCAGCGCTGCTTTTTACAGCTGAATTCAATCTTTGGTAATCAGTGAAATATGAGACGGCACAAACTAAAAGAGCAAATCCAAATCCGTGTTGGTTTTTATCTGACAATGTATTTTATTATACTATTCCAATTTTTTTTTTTACGAGAATAGGTTGTGAATGATTACCAGAAAAACTGATTATATGCTTTGCTTGATGCTTCAGTGATATATCTATCCATCATATCTGCTCACAGACAGTGACAGCAGGGCTGGAGTGGGTCGGCGGGATGGAAAGAAGAAAAGGGAGTGATTTATTGTCTTACAATAAAAAAGGAAGAAGAAAAAAAAGACCCAGCTATACCATCTATCCACTCAGTACTCACTCTATCCACACACACACACACACACACACACACACACACACACAATGGCATTGCCCCCTAAGAAAATAGAGTTGTGTGTACCATCCAATTATCTGTCAGGGGTGAATAATGACCCCAATAATATATTCACATTGCCGTTGCCGATCAATTTTTAATCAAGCTGAGAAACATGGAGGACGTGAAGCTGCAATGACCCACCAGGAACTCTCCCGTAATGCCTCGGCAGCCGAGTCCCTCATTTTTTTCTCCAATCAAATTACCGTCTCCCCAGACCCCCCCGCCCGACCCCCCCGCCCGACCCACCGGCATCCTCGGAGCGATAATGGAGCCCCCCGCAAAAAATAAGTACGACAGGCCTGCTCTTTTATAAGGGCAGAGGTGAGAGGGCACTGACCTTATTAGAGATGATAAAGTGATTACGAGCTGCTTACTAACATGTATACACAGCGCCAACGTCTTTCTTTAACTTCTTTAATGTTCTGTAAATGTTCTGAAAGGGATGAGAACACAACTCTACTTAAATGTCAGAAGAGTCTGTGGGAAGTCTAACGTGCAAACATAAATATACAATCTGTTCATTCATTCATTCTATGAAGTGATTGAATCTTCACTTTCAAACCTGCTTTTGAACCTGATATTTTTGAACCAATGAGAGGCGGTGAAACAAACTGTCAACGCAACATCGTGTCACATCGTTGAATTGTAGATGTGTTTCTGGGCACTTTGACAATTTAAGTCCAACATGTTTTATCTGACAACAAATCTAATTCTGAAATAATTTATTTACTAAACTGAAATAGAAAACAATTCAGTTTTGAACATATGAAAGCCTCCCTGATTTTTGAGTAATACTGCAATCTTCCAAACAAAAACACGCTCAAAGTTGGTTGTTTTTTTACTTTAACTGATAATATTTCATGAATTCAAACCCTTTGTGTTCTGCCTTTTTGAAGCCTTGAGCTCGGCGATTTCGCCGTCGCCATCTTGGATTATGGCCGTCGCCATGTTGTTTTTTTGCAGCCAATGAACAGGAAGTGACCATATTAGGACTGAGGAGGAGCGACGTAGAGACGCTGTATACGTCTCTGTCAATCACCGGTAGCCCCGCCCTAAAGCATCCCCTGCTTTATGGTCTGTGTGACTCTAAATGGACCATAATGTACTAAATGAACATCATGCTGTATTGAAGAAGACTTGAAACTAGAGACTGAGACATAAACTCATGTTTACAATGTTTACTGAGGTAATAAATCAAGAGAGAAGTAGAGTCATTTTCTCATAGACTTCTATACAACCAGAGGAGTCGCCCCCTGGTGGACACTAGAGAGAATGCAGCTTCAACACATGAAGCATCGGCTCTTCTGGGCAGACTGATAAATCACATGTATGCATAAGCCATACACACATATTTCATGGTGTGCTGTACAAACACACTCATCTCACAATAATTTCATGCCACTGAACGCACATGTTCTCTCGAGCTCACGGTTACTTGTTTATAAACACAATAATCACACGTAGAATTCATATAAGTACGTCCACAAACTTGTCTGTGGCCTCTGTGAGTAAATTCAACCCTATATAGTCGACCCCAGTGAGCCGGAGATGGGTCACGTACCTCTGAGCGGCGCCGGGGCCAATCTGCAATGAAAGCTTTCCCATTTGTAATAAACTGCAGCCTCTCAGAAGAGCAATCCTTGGGAGAATCCGCCGCACTCTCTGCCCTCACTATCACAACAGCGTCTGTAAAACAAATGAGCGGGGAGGTAATTGCAGACAAACAAAAATTACATTTCCAATAAAGGTTCTTGTCTCTTCGAGCTCCCAGAAGCCCCCAGCCCTCCTCAACTGTTTAACAGCCGTAATATACCCTCTCATCAGCCTTCCTGTTGAGAAGCCACCTGAGAGAGGTTATCAGAGCGCCAACAGAGCTCATCTAATGTGAACAGGTTGAGGGGTTTAGTGGTGGAAGTGTTTGAGACAATTAAAAAAAGAGGAGAAAGTGATGGTGGGTTGGATGGATGGGAGCATTAGACAAAACACTAAAAGTTTACATGACCCATCGTTTATACTGGAAGACATTCATGGCACTGTGGTGAAGGAGAGGAAGAAGCACTCGTGGCAAGACGAGCGGCGCAAAATGTATTTATAAGCAGCTTGAAAACACGTTTCCATCACAGAACCCAAGACATGGTTTTCAGATTACAAGCAAAGACACTCGCTAAAAAGGACAATTATGAATATTAACGTGTCATTTGTTTAAGGATCTGCTCTGAATGCTTCGTAACCAAGAGTCAATATAATCCATCACACGTTTGTTTTGTTTCTAGCAGCGACGATGGAGAAGAATAACGTAAGAATAATAATGTAAGTAGATACTGAACTCTCATTTGCTCTGAAAGCTGAACATGTGTTGAAGGTTAAAATCTGTAAATACGGATGACATCAATTTGACGTGTCGGTATTTATAGTCATAAACAAACAGGTAACCTAGGAAGAGATTGCTCATTCTTCCCTTTCCACGCGGGTCGGTGGACAAACGTGAAAGGCTCTCTAACCACCGGTGTTTGTTTGTCCGTTCTGGGCTGCTGTAGAAACATGGCGGACTCCGCCTCTCGCTTCCCATGTAGATGTGGAGGGCTCATTCTAAGATAACACAGCGAATCTTAGTTTCACATGATTATACATGGGGAAAGAAAGATAGTTCGGGCTATTATATTCCACTTCTAATCATAAATCCTCTTAAACCTACACACTGCTCCTTTAACAGATGGTTTGTTGCTCCTCTCACGTTGCTTACAACTCATATCAAAGAGCAAACTGGTTGCCCTTTTTTCGGTATTCAAATGAATCTCTCAACTTTTGTAGCAGTGTTTGTGTTCCGAGCTTCTGCTCGGTACACAAACAAAGTTGCTGTGATGCTCATGTTGATGGACTGAACAATTAATAGACTTAATCGTGGAAATGTTGCCAATCAATAACATATCACTCTGCAGATACAACAGACATTATGTTGTTTAATGCTAAACATTGCACTTTACTTCCATGTACGTATGTATACATGCACACGATCCAACGTTTACACAAAGCACACACACGAGCCAACTGCTAGGTCATGACACACACACACACACACACACACACACACACACACACACACACAGAAAGAATTCCACTGAGTGCAGCAACAGTGAGATCAAATCAGTGTGTTTATCTGATGGTGAACCTGACATCAGGGCCAAACTAAAAGGTCCCTACTCGGCTTCCTTTTATCAAACACTGAACTCCGTGCCCCCCCCCCCCCCCCCCCCCCCCACAAGAGGAAATTGATTAGAGCCTCGGGCCAAAACCTCGGCGAGTCCACAGCTCCGTTTACTCCGTTATGAGTGCTGGAGCCCCGATCGGGCCGCGGTGGCTGTTAGCTGCAGGTTCTGTGATCAGATCCTCAGATATTATTTGATCTTGTAGTTGATGGAGCTGAGGTGGAGGTGGTGTAATGTGAGCTCAGATGCGGGGGGGTTAAGAGTTCACGTGACCTCAGTGGTGACTAAACAGCCGCGGTCAGAGCTTTTAACGAGGCGTGCGTATCGGTTGGACATGTTTTGCTTAAATGGACGTATTGATTGCAGTGAACGCTCGATGGAATGTTCGTTTAAAAAGGTTGTGTGGAGCGTTGTATCCTCGTACAACCGTTCGTGTATATATCTTATGAGAAGTTCCCATCGTTACTGGGAAATGTCCAACAACCCACAAGGAGGTGTGAGAGGTGACGCCAGAGTGTTTCTGTCTCTTCCTGGTAATCAAAATTAAATATCATCAGCTACTTATCAAAAGAGTTAACTGATCAGCATTGCAAATGAAAAATATTCAAAAAATCAATGTAGCAGAATGTGATATATCCCTTTTTTTATTTCTTGGATTCCTCTTCCTTGTCCAAACCTGACGCCTGCATTACCCACAATGCAACTCAACAGGTTTAGTTCGGAGTCGAGTATGAAGCCTTGAGACCCTTTGCCTCAGGCAGTGATGAGGAGCGCTTCCTAACGACACGTCTCCCCACAGAAGGCTTTGGCTTTGTTTCAACGTGTCCTCACACAACGGTTCACGTATCTGATGGAAAGTTACTCTTCATTTTCACTGCGTTACTGCGAAAGTCCAGCAACACGGGGCAATCTCTGCTCGTTACAAGTCTTCTCAAAATGAACTTCAGTTGTCACAGGAAACTCAGTTCGGTTGAGGCAACACAACGAGTTGAGTTAGGTTTAGGAGAAGATCGTCGTTTGGGTTAAAATAACTACAAAGGTGCCGTTACTGAAGTACACAAGTTACGTGACAAAAACGTCGACATTGACTTCACGCGGGGATCGAACAGCGGCCTCCTGTCTGAAAGATCACTGGTTTTACTTGAGCGGTCTTTACACGTCCTCATTCATGATTACGTGGAAAAAGTACAAAATCATTTTGTGGGAGATCTACGTATTACGGCGCGGCATTTTTTTTAGGTTTTGCTACGAATGCTGGATGTTTGTGCACACATCCGCCGCCGATTGCAACTGTTCTATTATTCTGTTTGAGTTTATGTGAGAGAGAGAGAGAGAGAGAGAGAGAGAGAGAGAGAGGGGGGGGGGGGGGGGGGAGCAAACAGAGGGAGAAAGTGTGTGATGGTGTAAGACAGAAGAAGAGCTAATAGTTTGAGGGCATTCCTGTCAGCGCTGCAGCGTGATTGCAGGTCCTTCGTGGCTTCCTGCAAAACTTTTAACGCTTAGAAGGGTTTGATGTAAACACTCAAGAGGAGACCAAAAGACGGGAAAGTCCCAGAGATGTTTAACCGACTAATTCTTTGCTCCTCTCCGTCTTTTCTTTGCCTCCATCGCTCCACTGTGGCGGAAGAATCTGGGAATCCGGGACATGCAAAACAAACATGCCCTTTTCACTTCATCATCAAAAAAAATAGAAGACAAATGTGTGTGTGCTACAGACACACACACACACACACACACACCTTTAGCCCGAGGCGGGTTTTTTTCTCCAATGAGACTCGTCGAGGGCCCGACAAGTCTCAACTTTGTTCGCTCCACCAGACAGGAAATTAAAAATTGTATTCAGTTGTCTTCCAACTAAACCAAAAGCATAACTGCATAATCATAATTCATGCTGTTAGATGTAATTATGCATTTGTGATTCACTTCCAAACATAAATCATCTCCTTATTTCATTTGTTGAATCATTTGCCTTTATAAGCCTTTAGGTGCCAAATGAGTGAGGTTTGCTATCGGACAAAACGACGAGTATTTAAAAGTAGATTTAGATTTATGTTTTATGAATGACAACTTGTCTGGCACTGATGATGTTACTTGACACCACGAATGATCTGCAGCTGCCTGATTTTGATTTTCATGAAATAGCAGCTGGTACTTTTATTACTTTCTATATTATTATTATTATTATTATTATTATTATTATTATTATTAGGCCCCTGGAATCATGAGCGAAGAGATGACCATACCTGTTACAATGTCACTTAAGGGTTAATCTATTCCTCTTAATCTAGTTCTCTGATCCGCTGACAGGTTTATTTATACTTTACATATTTTTCGCGCCAACATGCGGAGGTGAGAGGACACAGATAGGAGAAGCACGGACAGTAGACGCCAATTCAACATCTAATTAAGTTTAGCATCCAGATGTGGAAGTGTTCTCTGTGACCCACATCATATGATGCGGTCGTATCGTGCACGCACACGTATGTCTGCGCCTCTATTCGTGCGCTCACACACACACACACACACCACCAACAACCCCTCCTTCCTCCTCTCTGATGTGTTTTTCATGTTAACACTTTGCAGTGCCTTAGGTACATCGTGCGGCTTTCCGCCATACACAGCCCTACCGAGCCCATTTAGAATGTTTTTATGGGATAACATGGTTTTTATTTTTCAATTAAATTTTCATACTTTTGTGTGTTTTTTTGCCCCCCTTTCGTCTTTTAAGGGTCGCTATGTTTCCCTCGTGATGTGTTTTCTCGTCTCTCTTTGTTCTTTGCTACGGTCACTCTGTTTTGGTCCCAAACTGAAACCTTTGTCTACATGAACAAAAGAAGACGAGATTTAAAGAATCGATAAAAGAAAAGGAACAAAAGAAATCATGTTATTTGACAGCGATAACGCTATTTAAAAAATATATCAAATGTATAAGCTGGTGACCGGAGTTATTACGGTCTTCTTTGTCCTTATTTAGCGAACTGAATAAAATGTAGTTGAGTTACACCAGTTATCACAAGACGAAGGTTACTACGTTTACTTAGTGTTGTGAGAAATACTGTTACCGTTTACTTGAGTGCCTCTAATCAGAAAATAAACTATTCTTTTGAATACACTTTCATTTGTTTTATCCGCAGCTTAAGTTACTGTAATAAACTTATAAACGACGATATACTGCTGTAGTTTAAACTACCTAAGAGGACATACATGTACTTCTGTACATGTATCTACAACACAGAAACACTATTTATTCATACAGCACCGGATTGGTTCCAGCACCATATGGCACCTCCACAAATTATTCTCAGCTCACTGATGTTAGAAATGATCAAAGTTCACACTTGAGCTTCTCAACACAGATTCATGTTCCCTGTATTTAGGGCAGTTAGTGCAAAGGTTACCACGCTAAGCTAAGATGCTAACACGGTAAACGTGCTGAACAGCAGCATGCTAGCAATCCTCATTGTGAGCATGTTAGCATGCTGATGTTAGATCAGAAATGTGTTGCGCCCCAATTTCACCAATAAAGATGATGACTGTTTACTGTTTGCACACAGGAAGTGTAGTTTAGGTTCGAAGCAGTTATTAAAAACACCGATACCCACCATGGCTGAACAGATAAACAAACTGAGAGAGACTCAAACTCCATCAGGTAAAGAGAGCTGATTGACTGACGAAGATGGAGACACGAACACACTTTACAAATTAACACCTCGCCAAACAAATCCTACAAGCGACAACCAATCAATAAAAGATGACTGTACCAATCAAACAAGCCTGTGAAAACAAAACAAAAGGATCGGACGGGATCGAACGCCTCTCATCTCTTTCCCGCTCGTCGCCTCGCGCCAATCTGAAGCTTGATTTGAATGGTTCCACTGATGAGGAGAACCAGAAGCTTTGAAGCGTCGGTCTGGCCGGGCTCCTTTTACGCCACCCATGCCAAAGTAATGCCATATCTCATTTGACACCCCAAAGACTGAGGAATTGATCACCCAGTGCGGCCCATTGATCGGGTTTGGGTTTGAACGGAAGGGGTCAGCAGCGAGACGTGCGCCCCGGCTCCCTTCTTTTGTTACGAGGATCGATGGTCTCCCACCATGGGGGAGATTAGACCAGTCAGGTCATGCGGAGCACACAATGAGCTTTTATTATGTTTGGATGTGAGTCGGTCCACAATATGTTATTCTTTATGTTGATCCAACTGATCTCAATGTCTTCTTGCAGTCCTTGTTAGATGAAAATGAAGTCCTTTAAGGCCTCTACACACCGGCAGGGATCGGTATCTTTAGGGTTTTATCCATACTCGTACGCTGATCAATACTCTTATCGGTTCGGTTCCTCATCAATACTACGGTTCTTTTTTATTATTTTGTTTGAAAAAAAGACAGTTTTGAAAAGCCGTTTGAGACGAGGACATCTTGGTCCGGAACTTCTAAAGTGCCGATAGCGGAAGCGACAACTCCGGAACTTATCAATACTCATTCGGAACAGATTCCCGTTTAGAACAGAGTTTCGGGGGCAGAAATACTCCGCTACGGTACTTTCACATCAAAACTATTTTTATTGTTGCAACACTTTTTCATTAAAATGTTTGAATAGATTCATGTAGAGGACCAATAGCAGGATCCTGTTGACAGAACAGTCTCTCTGAGGTAAACTGTTGTGAAGTCCAAAGCTACTGTAGGACATTTTATTGAGTTTCCTTTGAGTGAAATGCTGAGTTCCCTCTGGTAAACAGTAACCGTGTATATGTCTAGGGCTTTTATTGTGAAAGGTAAGAACGGAAGGAGTGGATCTGGTCTGCGCTGCCTTTGTCAAGGTTGAAAGGAGTAATAAAGTTTGCCGTCTTGATTTCGGACACAGAGCCTCCGTGTTGTTGTGCACTATAGTGTGCATTTTAAATATGTTCGCTCTGCACAACGTGATCGCTTGATGCCTTTATTCGTGGTGCCAAAGCTCCACGTTCCAAAACAAAGTCCATCACTTACCACGTAATACTTGGGTTCTGTGTGAAATTATTCATGACCAAAAACAACAGTTTTAACGTGTTAATAAATCACAAGAAAAGTAAAGGCACCAACCAAAACTGTAAAACGGGATCCTTGGAAGGGATTGTCTTACGCTCGGACGATCGTAAGCCAATCGTCATAGAGGCGGCGATGAGACATCGTTGAAATATGAGGCGACAGAAATAGTTGTGTAAAAAATGAAAAAAGATGTTGACTCATAATGAGTGTTTACCAAACAAAGTGGTTGGTGATGGTTTAAACCGAAGGAGGAAGGGAATTAAACGCAGCGTCCTGTCAACAGAATGCTGAACAGCAACCAGTAAGCATTCCTGTCGAGCACTTACTGGTTGCTGTTTAGAAAACTATTTGTATTTCATTCTTCTGTTTAGATTTGTCCCTTCTTGTGAAGATTTCCCATCAGTGTCCAAACCCACCATCAACATTTAATTCAGGGAGAACGTATGAATTCAAGCCCCACTGGATTTTTTTAGGGCAACAGAAATACTAACCTTTGCAACCCAGACGGCTGAAAAAGGTCTTGGCATCGTACGAGTCTGAAAACCACGGGGTACGTTGAATATCGTTTTCTGAACCAAAAAAAGTTTCATAAATACGTTTCACATCAGCTTTGTATGAGGCTTGCAGACAAACACAATGCCACAAAGTTAAAAAACGAGGTTAGGTTTAGACAGCTACTTATTTAAGGTGAAGAAAAAGATCATGGTTTGTATTATAGAAATAAATAACGCAACACAACAAGTTAACGCAACACGTCAACGCAACATAGCGAAAAGTAACATTACGTAAGGCAACATAACTTAACGCAACGCAACAATGTAGCATAAAGTTACAACAAAATGCAACAAAGTAACGTTAACACGGAAGAAAGTTTACTTTTGGCTTCACACAGTGGCCTCCTGGTGAAAGAGTTTGGTTGCTCCATATACTACGTCACTTTCTCTGCCCGAATGCAAAAACATTTTTAAAGTAAAGAGTTATACAAGTCTGACAATGATAGATCGGCGACATATAACACAAAATATAAATTTTAAATAGGCATCCCTTTAGAACATAGCTCAGCATTTAAGTACACTAATACCAATTATTGCAGAGTTTTAGATGAGAAGATTAATACCACTCATATCTACCCAGTAAATATAAGACTACATCCAGCAGCAAATTAGCTTAGCTTAGCATGAAGACTTGAAATAGGGGGAAACAGCTGGCCTAGCTCTGTAACAAGTCAACAACCGGCAACAACCAGCATCTCTAAATCAATTCATCTCAACAATCAACATGCTACATCTTGTGTAATCGATACAAAAAACTAAATGTAAAAATGACTTAACAAGTCGTGATTTTATGGGGGAATTATTTAAAACAAATAAAATCTTTTCCAAGTGCAGAAACAAAGAAAGGCAACACAGAACATTACAAGAGTAACAAAAGTGAAAACCTAAGCAGGATCCAAAGTAAAAGAAAAAGAGAAGAATAAAAAGCAGAGAGCAGAGGAGGTGAGAGCTGAAGGCTTTGGCAGGGCCGGAGCAGGCCACAGACAGACCAGCGCTAAAGGGCCCAGGACAAGTGTTGCCATGTCCCCCTGAAACCGCCGAGGCCTCTGGGTAATGAATAAATAAACACACCCTCCAACCATCCAGCCTCTTCCTCTTCCTGCTCTCCACATTTGGCAGCCGACACACGAACACACACGCACACGCCTATGCATACACACACACAGAAACTGGCACGTGCACATAAACAATACACACAAATGCATACATGCATGACTGCCATCGGCCTGACTGACTCACAAACATGCAGGTTTTGTGCAGCAGTGTGTGTGTGTGTGTGTGCCGGCGGTGTTCCATACATCCACCTGTCTGTGTGCCAGGGTTTATTCCCTTGCTTTGCCTACTTCACACGGTTCATCTGTATGCGTTTCATTTGCCCATCCATATTTATCCGAGCCTGCGTGGAGACATTTTGGCAGCCGGAGCCGGGCGGCCTCGGTACATTCCCACACTCATGCCACGGATAACCCAACCGAGACATCACCCGCACGCCAACGCAGAGGCATGTGGCAACGCCAAGTCAGAGCTTAAGAAAACAAGAGGCGAAGCGGCGAGACTCGCCGTGACGGTGACTCGTCTGACAGTCGCTGAAAATATTTTCAATTATTCAACTTGGATGAAGACGGAGCGAAGGCCTGTTAACGTGGAACTCGTTGCGACAGCGCTAAGCGGCCTCGTCCCCGCCGCCTGATGAAATATAGATATTTAGTTTTTGTTTCCAGGACGATTCATTTGTCATTGCCGAGTTGTTGCTTCGGGAGACCAACTGTTAAATGTCAAGAGGGAAGTGAGAACGACGAGGTGGAGGAGAGACGAGGGACAGACGCAGGAAACCTCAAGATATGATCCGTAGACGGAAGGCTATAGACATTTAAAAAACACACAAACTGTGCTCACGGTTTGGATCACGGATCGGAGTCACGGATTGGATCAACACTGAAGAAAAAAGGGAGCAAATAGAACTTTCAGATCTCTGATCACATTTTATTTTGCCATCCGGATCACGGATCGACAAAGGTCCGTTACACCACGAGTTAAAAGATCCCTTCTGAAAGCACGTTCAATGCAAGTGGTGTGTGTGGGGGGTGTGTGGGGGGGGGGGAAAGACACAGTGGTCATTTTGTGTAAAAATACATTCCACTGTTTATCTGAAGAAACTACAGCGATGAGTCTTCAGCAGTCTGAGTTAGTCAAATCAAGGTTCAGTGTTTTTAGCACAACATTCCTCAATGTAGCTGCAGCTCAAACAATTATCTTTTAAATTTACAAACATCATATACGTAATTCTAACGGGGATCAAGAAAATATTTCCCTCTTATGGTTGACTACCGTACATATTTTTTGGAATACGGCCATCGCCATGTTTGTTTTGCAACCATATCTGGACTGAGGAGGAGTGACATAGAGACGCCGTATACGTCTCTGGTAGAGACCTGTCAATCAGCGTGTAGCCCCGCCCTAAAGCATCCCCTGCTTTATGGTCTGTGTGACTCTAAATGGACCATAATGTACTAAATGAACATCATGCTGTATTGAAGAAGACTTGAAACTAGAGATTGAGACATAAACTCATGTTTACAATGTTTACTGAGGTAATAAATCAAGAGAGAAGTAGAGTCATTTTCTATAGACTTCTATACAACCAGAGGAGTCGCCCCCTGGTGGACACTAGAGAGAATGCAGCTTTAACACATGAAGCATCGGCTTCACTCGGCAGAACCAGAGGTTGCAGTTTTTAAATCAGAAAGCAGGAGCAGTGTGAGCGATTCAGCCAGCAGGAAAAGAGAACTCAAACCACTAAAGCAGAAACTAACATGTCATTAGAATGCCCCTAAAATCACACCAGTCTTTCCCTACTACACCACACACACACACACACACACACACTCTCACACACACACACACTCTCTTACGACTCTCCATCAGACAGAAGATTACATGGCAACCTTGACCTGTCTGCCCATCGTAAATTACCACACAGCCTCCGCTGGCACCTCATTCTGGTGTGTCGTCAGCTCGCGCCCACAACCACCATGACACTACATCAGTGACTGCGTGAGCCCGCTGGATGCATTACACCATTTTTTAAATCTCGAGTGAACTACCGTTGTGCTTGCAGCCGGAGGTTTAATTCTGCACTGAGAGACTTTAGTCACTGGGAAAGGTGTGACGTTGAAGCTGCATGCTGCAGTGACGTCATTTAAATTAACTGCAGATGACAAAATGCATAAAAAAGACGCAAAGAGAAAACAGGATTTAAAGTCTCTCTCTGACTCTAGTGCTTGTGTGCTGCTGTTTATACGTGTCCTCTTGTGCGTTCTTGAGTTTTGATTCATAACTTTTCAATTAATCACAGCCGCCATGTCTTGATTATAACTCACTTAAAATATTGCCGTGGAACCACAGCGGCTTGTTTTCTTACGCTACCGGGATCATCTGCAAGATGGAGAAGAACCCGTTTCCAGGTCAGGAAGGGAAGGAGGAGATGATGAGAGAATAAGAGCGTAATGGGAGCCTCGCCTTATGATTTAGCCGGAGAAGACCGGAGCATCCGAACAATAAATTGTAACCCCCCCCCCCCCCCCCCCCCCCCCCCAAGCAGCTTTGATTGAACTTGGCAATTAAAGTGATTTTGATGCTGATCGTTAGACCCCGAGTACAAAGCCACTCACTCATTCTCAAACAGAACGGGGCAGCAGGTACAGCAACAAAACTGAAAACGCTGAGCTGGATGCAAAAGACAAAACAATTACGGTGAAAGATCCGCCCGGCGAGCTGCACCGATGCTCGCTGACGGGTTTATTCATCAACGTGTTGACCTTCATTCGGTTCTGCCGAAGCATCGGCAGAGAGCGCTCAACGAGCAACGATCAACACTTTCATCGACGTGAAAAGGTTCGTGGTCGTAACGACAAATACGGGGTCAAATCTCCAAAAAGAGAGAGAATGAATGAATCACTTCAACCTTGAGTGACGGCAGACGACGAGTGAGCGTTTCTGTCTCGTGTTCTGCATGTCTGTGCTTCACTTTATATGGATGCAAATGAGAATCTGACTGTTGATATGGATGCATACAGATATGGAAAAGTGTGTGTGTGTGTGTGTGTGTGTGTCTGCTCTCCATGCTGCTCTGCTCCCACAGTGCCCCTGGGATCCATCTGCCTCCCTGTTATTAATTCATCAGGCTTAACCATGCAGCACTTTATGGCTCTGTTTGGACTGACGAACTATCACACACCGCTATCTCTCTCTCTCTCTCTCCCACTCTCTCTCTCTCTCTCTCTCTCTCAGGAACACGCTATTGGAAAACAATATCTGTCACCGGATGCTGAACCTACACTTGCAGCTTTGATATGCCCACTGTCTGGTAGACGTCTTACCTCTTGGCCTCTGTATGCAGTTTTTGTTCTTGGTTACTTCCTGAACCAATTTTCCATCTTTGCGTCAAACACATCTCGGAGCTGCTCGTGATTCAGAAAGTGCTCTCAACTTCACTAAATAGCTCAAAGAGGATTACGCTGAATAAAACCCAACAAAATAGAATCTCTTAATACACGTAAGAGCCCGAAAGAGGGCCAAAAATAATTTCCCAGAAGGCCACAAACCTTCTTTTGGGCAGCCATGAATTCCAAAAGTAAACCCGACTTCACTGCGACTGCGACTCTGTGGCTTATTCACGGAAACTATTTGGGCTGAAAACGCACACAGCCGATCTCGTTGAAAATAAACCCTTTTAAAAGAAAAGGTTTGCATTGAAAGATGATCTAAGAATCAATCAATGGCCTTCACGTGAATACGGCCTGATTGCCATGTCTAAACCTGTTCCCGTCACAGACGGAGAGACGAGATGGGAGATTGCGCTCACATCAAAAGAATTTATCCAGCTCGTATTATGTGGCTGTAAATAGCTGCAGCAGAGATACGAGACGCTCACAGAGCTGAGGAAGTAGAAGTGGAGAGGGAGGAAATGAAGAGGGCAAAATATATTTGACTGGCTACTACAGGAGCTTAAAACTACACAATGCATTCCTCAAAAGATACCGAAAAAAATATATTTTTACAACTAATCGTAAAAAAATCATTATTTTGTGATTCAAGACCTTTGCATCAACATGGTCTGATCTTTACGGAATTAAAAGCTAATTTAATTGTAACATGTATCACAATCCTTCCTCTCTCTCTCCACTGTTGACTAAAACATGTAAACGGCATAAAAAAACATCTGAAATAAAAACCTGGACCAGAACTAATCTGCAGACCAGATTGTGTCAATTCTGTTCATTCCACACAACTATAATAATTCGTTTTATTTTGCAGAATTAATGCATCTTACAGGTCTGATACTACGCTCACGTATTAACCTCATGCTTTCACTTTTAAAAATCTTTACTTTTTTACAGAATAAAAACTAGTTTGTATCCTTGCTGTAAATGACTTTCCCCTCCACCTCGTCCCTCAGAGGGCAACACTAACCTTGGTCATCCAGAGGGAGTTGTTATTGGCTCACCAGCGTCTTACGACTGGGGTTGCACTGCCCCCCAGTGGACATGATGTGAACACTATTCTCTACACTCAGCATCGGCCATGTTGGTGACACACGTTGTGCGAGACGAGAGAGGTTTCATAGAAAACTAAATGTCACTAAATTATCTTTTAAATTGAACATCATGTGTAATTCAGTGCACAATTCAAACAGGATCAAAAAAACAATATTTGTCCCTCGCAGCTGACTACTGTACATATCACAGAAAGGGGCGGGGCTTAGCCTCTATAAGATTCATTGTAGTTAATGCCAAGGAGTACCAGCTACCTTCACTCATTCTCACTGCAGGTACAATAACAAAGCCAACGAGTGCTCGCATTCACAAAGCTGAAAACGCTGAGCTGGATGCAAAAGACAAAACAATTACGGTGAAAGATCCGCCCGGCGAGCTGCACCGATGCTCGCTGACGGGTTTATTCATCAACGTGTTGACCTTCATTAGGTTCTGCCGAAGCATCGGCAGAGAGCGCTCAACGAGCAACGATCAACACTTTCATCGACGTGAAAACAAAGAAGAAGGTCAAATATCCACAAGAGAGACTTGAGATGAATGAAATGTTTGAGTCACTTTAACCGCGAGTGACGAGCAGAAGACTGTCTGTATTCAGCAGAGGAAACTTTTATTTAACAGGAATAAACTACATATCTCCACACATCGCTCCCCACGACGCGTTTCTCTTACACATGTGTTGACATCACTCTTGGAGCTTCTCACATATTTCCCGCCTCTACGGAAACAAAACGATTGACAATGTTTGAAAATGGCCGCCGACAGCGTGATTACAGATGTGACAGCGTGCCAGGTGTCACTTCAAGGAAGAAAAAGAGTCCGTAAGAAGAGAGTGATGGGAAACCCAAAAGAGTGAGACAGTCACTGGGAAAGAAAAAAAGATATGATGTTGAGAAGGACGCTCTCTGTCTTTGCAGCCGTCTGCGTGTAAACAATCAATTTAAACAGCAGAGACAATAGATTGTAAATTAAGAGCAATTAGGGGACCATATGGAGAGAACCCCTTTTCTTAGATTACAGTCTATTGAGATCCTTACACACAACACAACCCAGCTTTCTCTTGTGTTTGTTAGATCTTTCCTCACAACCACACAGACACTACTCCGGACGCATAAAGAAGCTTTTTGTGGTACAAAGACAGAATAAGACGCTTAGAAACGCGGGTGGCTTAAGAAAGCGTTCCCGCTCTCCGGGAAACAAACATCTTTTATTTCCTCGGGTAAAAAGCCGCTGCTGTCTCTCCATTTCCTGCCCCAAGCAAAGCCCCACTTAGTGCCTTTTCCCCTCCAGGGAGCGTTTTCTTGGCAAACAGCGATGTTTATTTGACTAAAACGGGGCCTCACTTCAGCGGGTTTCGTCTAATTAAAATGTTGCAAACGAGTCGAGGAGTAGGTGTTTTATTTAACGGCTAATTGTGCTGACGCCAGGGACCGGGCTATTTTTTATGCATACACTTTGCAGGATCTTGAGGAAAGAACACAACAGTACACACACACACACACACACACACACACACACACACACACACACAGGAGATCGGTTTCTTGCTCATTGGTGGGATGAATTTTAAACAGTCAGGAGTATCGAGTTAATCAGTGAGAATTCAGTGGGGGAATATCAGGTTGCCTTTTTAACAGGGGAGGATGCTCGTATGATTAACGCAGCGCTCCCCGTTGGACCGAGCCGAATAATTGTCTTGTTTACCTACAGGTGTTTTTTTAATCTAGACAGGAATTAACAATCCTTGTTTGTGAAGGGAGCTCTGGGGGGGGGTTGTCATGTTTGAGATGTAATGACTTGCCGTTTTTTTCCCCTCGTCAACAGCTCGTGTCGTCCTAATTGAGTGTTGAGAGTCGATGAACGGAGAGAGGGACGAAGGCGTTGGTGTCGTTTCTGGTGGACACTCAAACATGGAGCTGGTTGGTGCGGCCGTGTTTAAAGACTGCGCGGTTTATAACGCTCAAGGACAGAGTAAGGAAGTATTTTTCATCACGGTGTTCACAAGGTAAACAGCATGAATAGGGGCTGCATGATTTTGGCATGAACATTTTAAACAAGATTATTTTAATCAATATTGAAATCACGATTATTTAAGGATTTTAAGGACAAAATGTTTTTCTTTTTGTACTTTTACATATAAATAAACAGAGCACTGCTTTCACTTCCATGTTGTGCTGCATTCCTGCTGATTAACAAATATTTGCATCAAAACTTCAAGACTAAAGAAAATAAAATTGAAATCAAATTGGCTACTTTCCTGGCTATATTCCTGCTACATCTAGCAAAGTATTTGCATCAAAATAAGACTTAAAATTAGGTTTTAAAGTGAGCAACATCTACATCTGACATTGAGGCCCCTCACATTGAGGCCCCTGACATTGAGGCCCCTCACATTGAGGCCCCTCACATTGAGGCCCCTCACATTGAGGCCCCTCACATTGAGGCCCCTCACATTGAGGCCCCTCACATTGAGGCCCCTGACATTGAGGCCCCTGACATTGAGGCCCCTCACATTGAGGCCCCTGACATTGAGGCCCCTGACATTGAGGCCCCTCACATTGAGGCCCCTCACATTGAGGCCCCTGACATTGAGGCCCCTCACATTGAGGCCCCTCACATTGAGGCCCCTGACATTGAGGCCCCTGACATTGAGGCCCCTGACATTGAGGCCCCTCACATTGAGGCCCCTGACATTGAGGTCCATTACATTGAAGCCCTTGCTTAAGGGCCTTGCTCACGGGCCCCTCAGTGGTGATAGAGGGACACTTCACTTGTTTGATGATCAAACCGACAACACTCACAAACCTGCGTCAACAAAATCACTAAAATAGTCAGAGCTAAACCGAATGATTTTTCTAAACATCGATTGATCTGCAGAATATTTTCTTGACTAATCGGTCAATCGTTTGTAAAACGCAAAAACTAAAATGTCTTTCATAATCTTTTTTACAAAAAATCCAAGAGGATTGATGATATTTTTATTTGAAAAATGTCTCGAATCAATTATCAAAGTATTTGTTTTATAACAAATCAATAAGTCAACATTATAACCATTTAGTGCAGGGCTGTGCTACTGAAGAACCCTGTGAGGCGTTCATGGTGCATCCCTGCAGATTCCTTCCAGCGGATGTGAAACCAGAGGGAAATAAATTCATCACATTTCACATTTGTAATCCCTTGTTCTTTGGATATTCTGTCAGATCCCCTCACGTGAGTGTCATCTATAGAAACCACGAGCAGGATCGGGTTTTCTCCTCTGATGAGGTGTTAAAACACGTGGGGTTGTGGTCTTCATTGGTTCAGGATGGTTTGGAGGGTAGTGTGAAGTCAGTGCATGTGTGTGTGTGTGTGTGTGTGTGTGGGTGTGTGTGTGTGTGTGGGGGGGGGTCCTTAGTGACAGTAAAGCTTGTATTACCGTTTCATTTCACACGTCAGCCTGGAGCTGACAGGTTGCTAAAGCAGGTATTTTAACATCCAATTTCAACGGCTTTGTGGCACAAATGTGCGAAACAAGGGGTGAAAATGAAAACTGAAGAGAGAGAGACAGAAAGAGAGAGAGAGAGAGAGAGAGAACAAGAGAGAGCGAGAGAAAGAGACCTAAACTAAGGAATGAAGACACATTTTCTTTCTTGTCATTTCTTCAAGAATAACCTGACACACACCCACACACACACACACACCTTTACTCGAGTGTGCATCATTTCTCACCTACACTAAAAGAAGAAGTCGTGGTTTTAATGTGCCGGATGGTCCAAAGGATTTGTGAGACACCAGAAGAAGCTTTAGCTGAACCTGCCAAGCTCGGACTGAATACATCTTACAATGTAAATACAGGAACCAACTCAGTCAGGTTCATCAAGTATCGATAAGCAGTATCAATAAGAGTACGAGTATCAATAAGAGTACTAGTGTCAATAAGAGTGCTAGTATCAATAAGAGTACGAGTATCAATAAGAGTATGAGTATCAATAAGAGTGCTAGTATCAATAAGACTGCTAGTATCAATAAGAGTACTAGTATCAATAACAGTGCTAGTATCAATAAGAGTATGAGTATCAATAAGGGTACTAGTGTCAATTAGACTACTAGTGTCAATAAGAGTGCTAGTATCAATAAGAGTGCTAGTATCAATAAGAGTGCTAGTATCAATAAGAGTACGAGTATCAATAAGAGTACTAGTATCAATAAGAGTGCTAGTATCAATAAGAGTGCTAGTATCAATAAGAGTGCTAGTATCAATAAGACTGCTAGTATCAATAAGAGTACGAGTATCAATAACAGTAATAGTATCAATAAGAGTGCTAGTATCAATAAGAGTACTAGTATCAATAAGAGTGCTAGTATCAATAAGACTGCTAGTATCAATAAGAGTACGAGTATCAATAACAGTAATAGTATCAATAAGAGTGCTAGTATCAATAAGACTGCTAGTATCAATAAGAGTACGAGTATCAATAACAGTACTAGTATCAATAAGAGTACTAGTATCAATAAGAGTATGAGTATCAATAAGAGTGCTAGTATCAATAAGACTGCTAGTATCAATAAGAGTACTAGTATCAATAACAGTGCTAGTATCAATAAGAGTATGAGTATCAATAAGGGTACTAGTGTCAATTAGACTACTAGTGTCAATAAGAGTGCTAGTATCAATAAGAGTGCTAGTATCAATAAGAGTGCTAGTATCAATAAGAGTACGAGTATCAATAAGAGTACTAGTATCAATAAGAGTGCTAGTATCAATAAGAGTGCTAGTATCAATAAGAGTGCTAGTATCAATAAGACTGCTAGTATCAATAAGAGTACCAATAACAGTACTAGTATCAATAAGAGTGCTAGTATCAATAAGAGTGCTAGTATCAATAAGACTGCTAGTATCAATAAGAGTACGAGTATCAATAACAGTACTAGTATCAATAAGAGTACGAGTATCAATAAGAGTACTAGTGTCAATAAGAGTGCTAGTATCAATAAGAGTACGAGTATCAATAAGAGTACGAGTATCAATAAGAGTACTAGTATCAATAAGAGTGCTAGTATCAATAAGAGTGCTAGTATCAATAAGAGTGCTAGTATCAATAAGACTGCTAGTATCAATAAGAGTACGAGTATCAATAACAGTACTAGTGTCAATAAGAGTACTAGTGTCAATAAGAGTACGAGTATCAATAAGAGTACTAGTATCAATAAGAGTGCTAGTATCAATAAGAGTGCTAGTATCAATAAGAGTACTAGTATCAATAAGAGTGCTAGTATCAATAAGAGTGCTAGTATCAATAAGAGTGCTAGTATCAATAAGACTGCTAGTATCAATAAGAGTACTAGTATCAATAACAGTACTAGTGTCAATAAGAGTACTAGTGTCAATAAGAGTACTAGTATCAATTAGACTACTAGTGTCAATAAGAGTACTAGTATCAATAAGAGTACGAGTATCAATAAGAGTACTAGTATCAATAACAGTACTAGTGTCAATTAGAGTACTAGTGTCAATAAGAGTACTAGTATCAATTAGACTACTAGTGTCAATAAGAGTACTAGTATCAATTAGACTACTAGTGTCAATAAGAGTACTAGTATCAATAAGAGTACTAGTATCAATAAGAGTACTAGTATCAATAACAGTACTAGTATCAATAAGACTGCTAGTATCAATAAGAGTACTAGTATCAATAAGAGTGCTAGTATCAATAACAGTACTAGTATCAATAAGAGTACTAGTACCAATAAGACTGCTAGTATCAATAAGAGTACTAGTATCAATAAGAGTGCTAGTATCAATAAGAGTACTAGTATCAATAAGAGTGCTAGTATCAATAAGAGTGCTAGTGTCAATAAGAGTACTAGTATCAATAAGAGTACTAGTATCAATAACAGTACTAGTATCAATAAGAGTGCTAGTATCAATAACAGTACTAGTATCAATAAGACTGCTAGTATCAATAAGAGTACTAGTATCAATAAGAGTGCTAGTATCAATAAGACTGCTAGTATCAATAACAGTACTAGTATCAATAAGACTGCTAGTATCAATAAGAGTACTAGTATCAATAAGAGTGCTAGTATCAATAAGACTGCTAGTATCAATAAGAGTACTAGTATCAATAAGAGTACTAGTATCAATAAGAGTGCTAGTATCAATAACAGTACTAGTATCAATAAGACTGCTAGTATCAATAAGAGTACTAGTATCAATAAGAGTGCTAGTATCAATAAGACTGCTAGTATCAATAACAGTACTAGTATCAATAAGAGTGCTAGTATCAATAACAGTACTAGTATCAATAAGAGTGCTAGTATCAATAACAGTACTAGTATCAATAACAGTACTAGTATCAATAACAGTACTAGTATCAATAAGACTGCTAGTATCAATAAGAGTACTAGTATCAATAAGAGTACTAGTATCAATAAGAGTGCTAGTATCAATAACAGTACTAGTATCAATAAGAGTATGAGTATCAATAAGAGTACTAGTGTCAATTAGACTACTAGTATCAATAACAGTACTAGTATCAATAAGAGTATGAGTATCAATAAGAGTACTAGTGTCAATTAGACTACTAGTATCAATAACAGTACTAGTATCAATAATAGTACTAGTATCAATAAGACTGCTAGTATCAATAAGAGTACTAGTATCAATAAGAGTGCTAGTATCAATAAGAGTAATAGTATCAATAAGAGTGCTAGTATCAATAAGAGTACTAGTATCAATAAGAGTGCTAGTATCAATAAGAGTAATAGTATCAATAAGAGTACTAGTATCAATAACAGTACTAGTATCAATAAGAGTACTAGTATCAATAAGAGTACTAGTATCAATAAGAGTACCAGTATCAATAAGAGTACCAGTATCAATAAGAGTACTAGTATCAATAAGAGTGCTAGTATCAATAAGAGTGCTAGTATCAATAAGAGTACTAGTATCAATAACAGTACTAGTATCAATAAGAGTACTAGTATCAATAAGAGTACCAGTATCAATAAGAGTACCAGTATCAATAAGAGTACTAGTATCAATAAGAGTACTAGTATCAATAACAGTACTAGTATCAATAAGAGTACTAGTATCAATAAGAGTGCTAGTATCAATAAGAGTGCTAGTATCAATAAGAGTACTAGTATCAATAAGAGTACTAGTATCAATAAGAGTACTAGTATCAATAAGAGTGCTAGTATCAATAACAGTACTAGTATCAATAAGAGTACTAGTATCAATAAGAGTGCTAGTATCAATAAGAGTGCTAGTATCAATAAGAGTACTAGTATCAATAAGAGTACTAGTATCAATAAGAGTGCTAGTATCAATAAGAGTACTAGTATCAATAAGAGTACTACTCTTAGTAGTAAGAAAGATAAATGAACCACAATGTTGAATGATTTCTCCAATGAGAGCATCAATTACAGATGTTTTATCTGTTGTTTGAAATGAGTTTTTTACATCTCGTCGATATTTCACAGCCTCCTTTACGTTTGTCATTATAATAATAAAATAAATCACAGCATCCGCAGCAGATGGAAGCTGAGCTTTGAGCCCCTCCAGTGAGCCTTCGAGGCTCTCGTCCTCTTTAGGAAAGGGTTAGCCCGGATTAAAGGGTGTTCCTCTCGCTCTTATCTAGTGTTTGAGCACTTGATCACGGAGGCGTGCCATAATCCCAACATCGATGCGGTTCCATCAACACGCTCTCCTGGAGCAACTCACAAGCAACAAAGGAGGGTTGCTGGGGCTTGTTTAGATTGGGTACCCCCCCCCCCCCCAAACACACACACACACACACCTTTTTAAGGAACACTGTTTCTGCTGTTGCTCGCTTTGATAGTTGATGCCAAACGTCTAATCTCATAAACTTCTGCTTGTTCTCCGCTGACGGACTCGAGACTTAAGATCTGTGAAGCGTGCGAGAGTGTGTGTGTGTGTGTGTGTGTGTGTGTGTGTGTGTGTGTTCGTGGGGGGGTGGGGGGGGGGCGTTTGTTTGGAAATCTAAGTGGGAGATTAAGTGAGGTCGGTTGATCACCAGTGGATTTGTTTACAGCGGGCTTTGGACAGAGATGATAAGCTGTTTATGTCAGATCTGTCATGAATAATTGAAAATGTTTGGGTCTTCTGGAGTGTGTGACATGAAAGCACATGTGATGTGAATCGTATATCATTTTATAAAATAGTTTGCAATAAAATTGGGGCCTTTAAAATTCACACTATATCAACATGCATCATTTAAATATGTTTTTCAACATCATGCTCTACACCTTGAGCTTTTGTTCTTGTGATGAAAATTATTAATTTGACATATTTCAACCTTCTGCTTCCATTTTATTCTTTTAATAAATGAGGGAAAGAAAATGAATTTACCCACAAGATCTCCAAAAGTGCTCGATTTAGGGCAATGGTTCCCAACTTAAGGCTCAAGGCCCCCTAAGGGGTCGCAGAATGAATCTGAGTGATTATCAGGATAGAAGAGAAGAACAGACTTTCTTCTAATTGTTTATTTTTTCTTGTCAATTAGTGGATAATTTTACCTCTTCGGTCGTCTAAAAACAATTCAACTAAAACAATCGGAGAAGGGAATCACTCATTCGGGAAAGTACTTCACTTGAGCAGAAGATAGAAGAATCAACATTTCAGGTGAGATCAAATAATTTAGCTTTTGTATTTAGATTAACAAAATGAGTATTTGTTGAAGCAGGAATCCAGCATCTGGGGGGTCTGGCCCGACCCAATCAATGGAATTGAAAGTCCACAACAACGTGGGGAAAAGAAGGTGGCACTTCAATTTTCAATCAGAGATCTCAATGCACATAGTTTATCCCAAACCTAGGTAGGTGGTTTTGTTGCCTAAACATTCATTTTGTAACGTAATTATTATTAACGTATTGAAGAAGACTTGAAACTAGAGATTGAGACCATAAACTTTACTGAGGTAATAAATCAAGAGAGAAGTAGTCATTTTCTCATAGACTTCAATACAACCAGATATATACATATATATATATATATATATATATATATATTATATATATATATATATATATATATATATATATATATATAATATATATATATATATATATTTATGTCTACAAAAAGGCAGAGACAGACGTGGTCAAACGAGAGGAATAAATGTCCCTCTGCTTCCCTTGTGGGCCTGCTGGCTGTTTGACAGGACTGTAGATCATACTCTTGGATGAGTTGTAATTGCAAGTGACCGTTTCTCAGAAGTGTGTGTGTGTGTGTGGCGGGGGGGTGTTTTTGTAAAAATAAAAGGAGAAGTGTTGCTCTCGCTGTGGATTCTTTAGGAAATTGCTGTCGCACACGGAGGGGCTGGAGCCGGCCGGGGCCCGAGTCTGGCTCCCAGAACCATTACTGCGCCTGCTGGAGTCAGGTGTGTGTGTGTGTGTGTGTGTGTGTGTGTGTGTGTATTTTCATAGCACTGCAAGCTTTTTTGGGGGCCACACTGGACACAAGTTTGATATGTAAGGGGGGGAGGTACTTGTGTTCGTATTCTGGAGATTTAATGTTATTAAAATGTTCACTTCAAGAGCTTCTTAAAAACACTTTTTCACCATAATCTCAGTCCTCATGGTGTGATTTTGTCTATTTGGTTAAACAGGACGGATAAATAGTGAACATAGTGTTTGTACTTTTGTTGTTTTTCCACATCAGCAAGAAGTTCCTTGTTGAGAAGGTAAAGCTATAAATCTCTGGAGTCGCCACTCCGGTGAAAAACAGACTAAACATTGAGGACCCCCAGTGCTGACCTTGCACACACACACACACACACACACACACACACACGCACACACACACACACACACGCACACACACACACGCACACACACACACGCACACAGGAATATGACACATGAGCCTTTTCTGACCTGCTGTCCAACTGGTTAATAAGTTTAATGGTACAACAAGAGGATAAAGAAAAGGTGCTGAGGCGCTTTAGTGCTGCAGCTATCGCATTCATTCTCAGTATTGATTCATTATTCCTTCAATAAAATGAAAGTCATTTTAAAAATAGCCATCGCAATTTCCTGTTGCCCAAGATGACCTCTTTGAAAATGCTTGCTGAGTTGTTTCCTGTGAAGACCAGACGGCAACCTCCGGTTCTGAAGAGTGACGCCAATGAGGAAGTGTCTTAAAGCTGCATTCTCTCTAATGTCCACCAGGGGGCGACTCCTCTGGTTGTATAGAAGTCTATGAGAAAATGACTCTACTTCTCTCTTGATTTATTACCTCAGTAAACATTGTAAACATGAGTTTATGTCTCAATCTCTAGTTTCAAGTCTTCAACACAGCATGATGTTCATTTAGTACATTATGGTCCATTTAGAGTCACACAGACCATAAAGCAGGACACAAACAACACAAACAACATGGCCGACGGCGGTAATCAAAGATGGCGACGAGAAAATCGTCAAACTCGAGGCTTCAAAATAGTCCACAAACCGATGAGACGTCCACTTCTTACATACAGTCTGTGGTGCAGACGGAAGTTTAGTTTGAAGACTGTATGCATGTAAAGAGCGAAATAGTGTAAGATATCACGTGAACCAATGTTAATAAATATGTATTTTCAACTCAACACTTCCTGTTTCTATTTCAAAATAAAAGCCCTCTTGCATCTTTCTGTAGACAGAAGGCTTTTATTCTGAAATATTTGCAGAACAGTGTTGAACAAAATGCAGTGACCGTCACAGCTCCATGAATCAATGGAGTGGATTGTTGTCATTTACAAATGAGCACAGGCTTTTCATCCTTTTCCTGTCTAACATGAATATAAATGAAATCACAATGAAATTAAATGAAACATTCTGGAAAAGGCGCAGTATGTTGACAGAAGGGCTGAAGAGTTTAAATCTGATATTTTAAAAAACAATTCAACACACATTTCTTTTGTAAAACACAAAGAGCTCCATCATAGAAAGGCATTTCTATTGGTTGGGGCGGAATGAGCCGTCATGTGAGTCTCTGTCTCCCTCTGGTGGAGCCGACCGGTGGTGAAGTTTGGGAAGCACTTCAGTTTGACCCCCAAAAAAACCCCCCAAAAACTGTTAGGTCGACCTTTGACCTGATACCACACACTGGGGCGACCTCATCTATCACCTGGATGTGTGTGTGTGTGTGGGGGGGGGGGGGGGTGCCATGTTGGTTTTTAAGGAGAGTGTGTGGCTTTTATGTTCATGTACAAAAGTTACAGACAGAGAGACGCTGTCTGGTTTGATTCTGATTGGCCTGGGGGAGGCGGGGGAGGCAGAGAGGTCAGGGAGTCAGGGCTGATGAATGTTTTGTGATGGTCAGAAGGGGTTTCTTTGAGAGGGGGGGGGGCAGTGTGGTTTGAATTAGAGACAAATTGAGCCCCTTAAAAAACGTCACGTATTGTTTGGTGAGGTTGCTCCTGAAACCAGCAGAAGAAATGCTTATAAGCTTCTCTGTGCACTGCCAACCTCACATCACACATGCAGCGAGTTACCAAAGGATTCGTTTGAGATATTTAAGTGAACCTGAAAGGCAGTTTAAACGAGTGCAACGGGCTTGAATGTTTCAACCCATCGGAGGTCAAAGCAGAAACACTTCTCCTCGACAATATGGAGTTTTTGAGGCACAAGCTAAAGCTCAAGAAAAGAGAGAGAGACAAAGAGAGAGAGAGAGATACTAAGAGATCCTTCCACAGAAGGTGCAGGTGAAGCGATGACCAACAAACCTTTTTCACAACCTTCAGTCCCAGCAGGAAAGGCCTTCAGCTTAACTTCAATAGAACTGAGCCTTTGTAACTGTACTTTTCCTACGAGATACATATCTCCTCTGAAGAAGCCCGAGAGACCCAAACCAACCCAGGTTACAATAATAAGAGATGAGAAGACAGGATCCTAATGCTGTTCTTTAGATCTTCAACGTTTAGAACTAGTAGCTCGCTCGCTACCTGTTTCTGTGGCTCGCTAAAGAGGTTCAACAAATATGTACATTTATATTTGAACACGTTTGATTGGATAGAAATGTAAACAGGTCTGACACAAAATGATTATTTGCCAACTGGCTGTCTTACGCTGCTCTTCAAGTTATCTGACGTCGGTGACGCCCTCACATCATGTTAGCAGACTAGCGAGCGCTCACCAGATCTGACAATGACCGCAGAAATAAACAGGCTAATAAAAGGCGAAATAAATATGCTATTATGATGTGGAATGGGTTTTTTTCCCCACAAATGTGAATTGTAAGTGCATGTCTCATATGCGATGGTCAGTCGGTAAAAGATGGAAGGTCAATAGGATAAAAAGGATGCAGACCTCTCTTATAATAAAGACCTACGAGTCACATCCTGATGAAGTCGGATGTATAAAGGGCTTTGAAGTGACACTGCACAGCGGCAGGAAGTCTCATCTTATGACTGCAGCACTCCAACAGGAGGGAAGCATGTCTGTCCAGGAAGATTCTTGGTACCCTTTAAATAATGTTTCACACACCAGACATTAAAAACATCAAATATTACAGCAATTATTTACACAAGTCAGAAACACGGTCCAGTCTCCAGTGATATGACAGATTAAATCAAACCAGGACTCAATATGTATGATTCCAACTGTACTACTGTGTGCTTGATCCAACTTATTTGTTATTAACTTCCTCTAATAAGACTTGTGGGTATAAAAGGCCATCTGAAATGAAAGAAGTCTTGTTTGGTCTGAAACCAGGAGAGAGAAAGAGCGACAGAGGAAGTGACGAAACCAACCAACACCAGAACCAGGAAACAAGAGTTCACATGAGCGCAACGAGAGAACACCTTTACAACTTCTGTTTGAGAATAAAGAGCAGAAACAAAGTCAGATAATGTAACTTATATGAAGCAGTTTACCTGCTGATTAGTTGTAGCCGACATTTTAAAATGTCAGACAAAAGTGGAAAAACTTCCATCACAATCTCCCAGAGCACAAAAGTTATGAACTTGTTTCTGCTTGTTTTATGCAAAACAATTTGCAGTGATTCAAATCAGAGAAAAGCAGCAAAGCATCACATTTGAAAGCTGAAAATATTTGGCTTGTTTCATAGGACAGTTAAAAACGACAGAATCAATTAATCAATTATCAACATTGCTGATGTGGCCTTGCAGGTAAACAGTGTAATAAACATGAGAAAGCATGTTACCTTGAAGTAGACTGCAGCACTCGTTGTGTGTGTCGCTTGCACAAACAAACACAAACGTTTACACCGATGAACGTCACCTGCACGCACCGCGAAACTACGAATCCTACTGTGGCGATGTCCCGCCCTACTCTGCTTCTGATTGGCTAATACTCGTCACCTTCGCGGGTTGGATTGGTTAGAGTGAGGAAGTGAAGAGGATGAGGGTAAGCCAATCAGAGGCAGAGAGGGGGGCGGGTCATGCCTTCGCGCTTCTTCTGATAATACTGAACTTTTACTTAAAGGAACAGTGTGCAACATTTAGGTTGGATCTGTTCGCAGACATTTAATCTAATATTTTCTTTTGTGTATTATCACCTGAAAAGTAAATGTTTTTCGATACTTCTTCATGGAGTCCGCCATGTTGATACGGTAGCCCAGAACGGACAAACCAAAGAGTGGCTCTATAGGTCCACATTTTTGTGTTTCCTCCTTCACGCTTAGTACACAGGAGAAGTTTCAGTTGGTTGCAACATGTAATCTGCAACCTCACCGCTAGATGTCGCCAAATCCTACACACTAGACCTTTAAAGGAACAGTGTGTAGCATCACGGTTGGAATATAATATTCATAACTATGTTTTTATTAGTGTATAATCACCTGAAACTAAGAATCTGTGTTTTTCCTTAGCTTAGATTGATCATTTTTAGTGAGCGGGTCCTCTTCACGGAGTCCACCATGTTAGACCACTATGGACAAACCAAACACTGGCTCGAGAGAGAGCGCTTTACGTTTTTTACATTACCTGAAGGCCTTCGTACGAGGAATAACAGGAGGGCGGTCCTTCAGTTGGCTGCAATCTGCAACCTCACCACTAGATGCCACTCAATCCTACACACTGTCCCTTTAAGTGGTAGCAGCAAAGTCTGGCATTCAAACAGAAGTATTCAAAATATACTGAAAGTAGGACTACTCAAATTAAAAGTAGCCTATAATATGCAGTGTCCCTTACAGAGAACATGTATTATATCAGCAATGTCAATTCAGTCATGACATGTTACACATTATTCATTCCAGGTAAAGTCAAAGTGCATTTAAAGACAAGGTATAGAGATAAAGGCATGAACAAAATGACATGGGCAGCATAAACAACTTAAATATAAGTATGCAGCAGGATACAACAAAACAACACAGTTAAACAGAAACCCCTGCGCGCGCGCACACACACACACACACACACACACACACACACACACACACACACACACACACACAAATACATTTACCATAAGCCTGGGAGAATATGAAAGTTTTGAGTTTGCTTTTGAATATTAATAGATTATAATAATTGATGCATTAAAGTGTAAACATCACTGTATTGTTGCAGCTCTCTATTATTAAATTATTTTCTTTAATGGTTTGAATCTGCAAAGTTGTTTGTAACTAAATCTGCTCAATAAATGTGAAGTAAAAAGTGCAATATTTCCGTCTGAAATCAGTTATTAAAAACCTTTTTCTTGTTATTGTGGTTGGTTTTTGTTTTGTGGTTATTTTTCATGATGTACTTTGGGACACCGTAAACTGAGACTGAAATGGTAGTCGACTCCTCTGATGATGAATGGGAGGCTGACTTCATGTGTGTGGACTCATTAACTGTTCAAATACACAAGAGAGCTTTTGATGAATGACCCTTCAATACCCAGAGGGGGGATATCTGCTGCATGAAGTACACAGAGCAAATATTAGGACAGCACAACAACACAAAAACAACACACACACACACACACACACACACTGACAGAATCCAGACCAACGCAGACCAACACGTTGTATTGTTACGGTCACAAAGACGGAAAATGTTCCTCGACTAAATGATCTTTGAAAATGAAAAAACATTTGTTAATTTACTTAAGCTGTCTGGGTGTTTTAAAATGCAGTAAACTGATGTTCCTCTTCTTATATATATATATATATATATATATATATATATATATATATATATATATATATATATATATATATATATATATATATATATATATATATATATATACACACCTTTATACCTGGTTTTGTAAACTTAATAAAACATGGTGTAATAAAACATGGTGTGCATGCATATTAATGGTGTATTCACATTTAGACCACACGGTGGCAGCCTACACCCCCAATGACTGTTACTGTTCTCTACTGAGGGAGACGATAATATATAAACATCTTATTCTGTGAAACTGTTTTAGGTTTCCTGAGATTGTTGCACAAAAAATAAAAAATAAAACTGTAATTGGATGCTGGATACTGATATGAATGATTGTATTCAAATAAACATTTAGTATTCCACAAAAAATTAAAAATACTGTTGCCACTGAAACACTAACAAAGGACTGAATCACTGTAAATCATTTAATGACATTTAACTGTAATATTTCACAATAAACGAACTTTCTGTCACTTCACAGGCTTTTACTTTAATATTTCACAACACTGTACTCAGAATTGTTTTATTATCTATTACACAGAATTTGAGTTTAAACTTTGCAAAGCACTCTGGGATTACCACACCGCAACTACAACAGCACACTGCTAGAACGATCTGATGGCTGTTTCACTGTAAAATCACAGTACAATGCAGTATTACTACAACAACATGCTGCTGTATCACAGTAATTAGATGTCATAATTGTGTATGAAGTCACAGTACACAGCTGTAATTGTACTGTAAAATAAAACAACAACTTGCTGTTAAAGTAATGCAACTATTGGCCAGTAATTAACTGTGCATGCACAGTCAAATGTTTTACAGTCATGTGTTTTATGTATGTAAGTATTACTGTTATAATGCAGTACTTTGGTCCACACGTTTCCTCCAGAGGTGCAGGACGTCTGATCGACCAGCTGGGGGCGCTACACGTCCGCAGTGTTACTCTAACATGTGTTCAACCTGAAAAGCAATACTGGCAACTGTTGAGAGCAGGGACATGAAGTCTGTCAGCACTCAGCCAGAACAACAAAAGTGTCCAATCATCTGACTGCCCCTCACTTTAGAGATCAATAGCTGTTTCACAAGGTCTCGATCCTCCGACTGCAGCTCAGCGCAGAGAGATTAACACTCGGCTGAGAGGCTCTCACTGATAGTAACATGTTAACTAAACCACAAAATCCCTTTCATCTGCTTTCTTTCATCAGACCTGAACTTTGTTCTTTTTTCTTCTTCGAGTTATTTATTGAAATGATCATTGAATCTATATTTTAATCAGCAGAAGGGTTCAAATAACCAACTCCAGGATCATAAAATAATAATCTTTACTGTGCCTGTGTAATGGATAATGTGTGTAACGCCTGCGGTTACTTTGAGGTGTTTCTTTATTTACTGGAATATACAAAACATCCCAAAAGGAACTTTTTTACATTTCCACTGAGAACAAAGGTGACATGTCCGGATTTGAAATCAAGGATCCGGGGAAGGGAAAAGAGGGAGGGGGAGAAGGAGGGGGGTCGTTTATCAAGGGCCCCTACGGCTCGTGGGCCCTCCACCAAAATGTAGACCGACGTCACCGCTTCCGCCCTGCACCCCCCCCCCCCCTCCTCCTTCCCTCCCTCCTCCTCCCTCCCCCGGCGTCGTTGGAGCTGCTCTGCTGCCTGCAATCCAACATGGAGTAGAGAGAGATGGGGCTCTAGCGGGGCCACCCCTCGGTAACAACAGCGACGACGCGCTTCTCCTTTTTTCCCTTTTACGCACAACTGGAACCGGAGTCGTCGGTGACAAAACATGCGCTTGAGGACTTAAAAAACGGAGCGTGTGCCCTGTGTGTGTCCGTGTGCGTGTGTTTTGGGGGTGGGTGGGAGGGAGGGGGGTTGTAGCGAGGAAGAAGAGCTGGATTCGGCTACGAAATTGTCTTTTATGGTTCACGGTTCCTCACGGAACGCGACGGGCTGGTAAGGTTATAGGAAATCTGCGATCCAGAAGGAAACCCAGAAGAAACTGTGTGGCTTCAGGGGAGTGTGTGCGCGCGTGTGTGTGTGTGTGTGTGTGTGTAGGGGGGGGGGGAGAAAAGTGAGGAAAAAGGAAGACGGAGGCACAGCCAGAGAGCCCGACACTCGCACACAAAGGCGCAAAGAGGGGGAATTTATGCGGAATTGGAGACCGGATCGGAGGCGCTTCGGTGGAAGAATGACGAGCGAGAAGTGTGCAACCTCCGCGGTACATTACCTGAGGTGAAACGAGAAAATGATAGAAGAAACACAACCAAACGAGTAAGTACACTGTGGCGCAAAGATTCCTCTCTACACCCGTCTCTCTCTCTTTTTACCCCCCCCCCCCTTCTTAGTACCTACAAGTTGGAGATGATCGGGGCAACTTGCTGGAATGTGCAGCCTTTAACCCCCCCCCCCCCCCCTTTATAAACGCTGCTTTTCATGTGTGTGTTTCTGCATTCATTTTAATGTCATCCACTCGGGATTTGGTGGTTGGTGCTGCTGTGAAGTAATGCATTGACAGCGCTGTGGAAGAAGGTTTTTGTAGCCAGCTTGCTGTACAGACTAGTCTCGAGAAAGGCGAGAGGGAGGGGGGGGGGGGGGGGGAGGAGGGGAATACGCGTGGGTGGATCGGAAACATTTTCTGAAAGGATCTGTAAAGCGAGAGCGCAGGCCCTGTTGCAGCGTAACTTAGAAACTCGAAACACGCCCTGAAGTTACACCTTTTATAAATACACGAGCGCGAGCTCACGCACCTCTCGTGTTTGTGTGTCGCTCGGTAAAAGAACGAGGAGGAGAAAAAAAGCCCCGGCGGCGTTTTTACAGAGGCAATGTGGCCTCGTTATTTGGCCACATCTGTGTGTTTCCTTCCAACCGGAGGGAGGAGGGGAAGTCTCACAGGATATGAGATATCCGATATGCCTCATCCGCCATCTCTTTCTCAATCGCCCTCATTTGCATAACCTACCGCGCTCCATTCATAAAAATACAAGCAGCGATCACAAACGACGACTTGAACCTACACAAAAAGGACAAAGTCATGTTTTAACCCACGTGTGTTTGGCTGTCCCTCTCGCGGATCGTGAAGCTGATCTTTGTTCTTATATAGAGCGCGTGCAGGCCGGACCGGTTTAAACGGCACCCACAGTTTACAATTAGCTCCACGGAGGAGGAAGCCGGAGGCTCCTAATCTCTTATATATTTATGTATATGTATCTGTACATATTTATATATAGCCGACCTGTTAAAGCAAACACGAGCGGACCACCGGGTTTAAAATGAAAATGTGAGAACCATTTGAATGATTGTTTTTTTTACTCCATTAGTTTATCGACAGCTCGTGTCGGTCTGTGCACGGGGAGGAATGCCTGCCTTGCATATCTCTTTTGGTGAAAGGGCGAAGGGCACCGGGGGGGGGGGGGGGGTGGCGCCGGCTCATTCATAAAAAGAAGAAGAACAAGAAGTCCTCCAACCTTCATTCATGCTCCGGTGGCCGCATTGGGCTGCATGAAGCTGGGCGTGTTTGAGCTCTGTCCCTCCGGTCTCATTGGGGGGGGGGGGGGGGGGGGGGGTTCTTTTCACACGGCGTGGTGTGTGCAAATTGGGCCACGCCCACCACGTGACGGGCGACAGACTTCCGCTAACAAAACAAAAGCTTTTATTCCCATTGAAACCACGTAACGTTAAAACAACAACACAGCAATGAGTTTTAGTTGCATCGACAAGAGAGTATCGCTGAACCGCGTCACTGATTTCATTTCCCCAATCTCATCATCTAATCATGTTTATTAACCGTTATTTACTGTTCAATTTAAACTGAAATCTTTATTCTTCTGCAAAGTCAAAGTTTAATAAATGCACCGTAGAAATGAATCTTAATTAGCTCTGATGCTAATATGCATAACTTATAGACGAGCTTCTGTGTAACATTACGACAGAAACGCTCGAGCAGCTAAAGCGGCAGAGAGCAGCCGAGCTCCAACACTGAGACGACACAGTAGTAGTTCATGTAAAATGCACCCATGCATGGGAAATGTTTCATGTTTTTGACGTGCCTTTGCTAAGAATAGAAGCGAGATTATGGATCAAGGCCATTAAAAGGCAGATCAGGGTCCTGGTGGTCCTGAAGGCAGCGGGGGTCTCTGCAGCGACCACGTTGTGTCTGCTAGCTGTAGCTAGCTAGGTGATGAGTGAGTTAGTGCTGAGTGATTCACAGCTAAACTAAATAATGTTGGTTTTGTTCACAGCGCTAACTCACTCACTCACTCACTCACCAGCTAATGTTAGCGAACAGAAAAGTACCAAAGTGGGAGCTGCTTCCTTTAGGACCACAAGGAACCTCCATGTAGCGTTTTCATGGTCTCGATCCATAATCTCCTCCGGATTTTATCAAAGGCACATGACCCGCGTGGAATATTAAACATATTCTAACCAAGTTCTTTTCCGGTTGGTGCAGTCCAAAGCAGCTTTGCACCCTAAATGAGCGCATCTAGTAATGTTAGTAGACAAGAAAGCCAGACTGTGTTCCTCTAAAACAGCAATCAGCTGCAGATCTGTGTAATCCATGCATTTTACAGAATCACATGTCATTGGCCTCCTGTCACTTAGCTCGGCCAGCTAACAGCTAAAAAGATTGTTCAGCAGAAGAGTGTTTTAAGACTTATTGAACTGTGTGCTTTCAAAGTAAAAGTGTATTGCTGTCATTTCTTAACAGTAAAAGAACATTTGGTTTCAATGTATTTCAGATGCAGTGGTACACAGTTGTCAGCTTCATTTATCGTTGTTTTGCATTGCACAGTAAATTTCGACATTTTGTTACAGATGTCTTGTGAAACTGGACAGTCACCCAAAAGACGTTTATCGTCTTATTACCGGAAAGAGAATTGAATCATTGTGCAGCGTTATCTGCCAGTTTGTGTGTCGCGGCTTATCAGAAATAAACGCCCGCTATCAGATGAAGGCAGGGTCAGGAAATAAAAAGACGCCTTTTTATACCCTTTGTGTCGTGTTGAGAGGTGCAGCAATGTGCCGTTTCCTCCTGATTGTTTAAATGTGTCACAGGTTAGATGTTTCACAACCTCGGGGGGTTTTATCGTACGTCCGTAGTGGACTTTTTCTTTGTTGTCGGATGGTGATGCACATTCGAAAGCCTCGCCTCATTAATGGACCAATTTGATGTCTCGGTTTTCCTATGAGCAGGCGATGTGATTGCACACACACACACACACACGCATATTGCCTTTTTAACGACGACATGTCCTGAACTAGACTAGCTTCAACCATCCTGTCCTCAGGTTGGTGCCTCTTTGCTCTGTCCTTCTGAGGACATTTAGTACTTTTTATGAAAGCAAAAGATCTCCCTTGCACCCCCCCCCCCCCACACACACACACTGGATGTATTGATCCGGTGTGTACTGCTGCAGGGTCAGCATGTGCACAGTCAGTATTGGACAGGAGATGCCCGCTGACATTCAGCTACGGTCAACGTAGCAACGAAATATAATCCATCCCTGAGCAACAAGAAGCGCTCACCAGCAGACACCGCGGCGGCGAGGCGCTAGCGGGTCTGCGTGTTCCCTCGCCGGGACTGTTCTGTTCCTCACACACGCCGCTTTTACAGCGTTAGCAGCATTTGATCGTGAGACTTTCATGAACCTCACAGGTGCGGAATGAAGAACAATGCACGATTAAATGAAACTACTTTAGAAGATATCGTTTTCTATCACAGAGCGGTGGACTCGGGTCACGTGACTCACAAATTTGATGACTCGACTTGACAAAAATCAAGAAAAGACTTGCAGCTCAACTTGGACCTTGACACCAACGACTCGTGACTTGACTTGGACTTGAGCCGTTTCCCTTGAAGATACTTGATACTTTCCCCCCCGAGCCCGGCGTTTAATAGGTATGTCATTTTAAATAGTGCTCCACGAATCAATTCATGACAGCAAGTCGACACTTAACTTCTTAAACCACGAAGAGCTAACATCACATCCAGTTACAAGTACTTTGCGTTCGATCCAAACAGTATTTGCATATGTAGCGTTCTAAAGAGAAGGCGGTCCTGGTGGTTGAGGAAGTGAGACTTCTTCAGCAGCTTACGCTCTCATTTATTCAACTTTATTTTAGGCCAAATGATTTTTTTAAAAGGCGAGAAAACTGCGTGGAGAAGGAACAGAAATCGAGCAGTGGTATCTTAACAACAAAGACATATTAATATACACGTCCGTACGATGATATACTGCGTATGGAGCCATAGACATGTCACGTATCACATGATACACACGTGCAGAAAGTCAACATACGCCGCGCGAACAAATTAACTTCCTTTGCATTTCTTCCCCTCTCTGTCTCTCTGTGTATTCCCCCTGCACACACACACACACACACACACACACACACACACACACACACACACACACACACACACACACACACACACACACACATCATGCGGATCAGATCCTTGTCCACAGTGTTTCCTGTGTGTTACAGAGCAGCTCATCACTGGTTGCTATCCGGAGCCTTTATATAACGGCCCGAGCTGTTTATATCTGGAGACTAAACAATGGCCCCAGATTGTTTGCCTCTTTTTTTTCTTTTTTAAAACTAATCTCTGCTCATCAGCTGACTGGATGAGCAAGATTATAATAGCTTGAGTTTTCATTCACGTCTCTGTGTTTCCCCTCTTTGTCACACCGAGTACACAACACTGCTGCTCAGTGGAACTCTGTGAACTTTCACTCCTCCAGGAACCATCTCGGGGTTTCTATCTGACATCACAGTACCTGGGAGATTGAGTTCCATCCGCACATACGGCACGGTTAGCGTGCATGTAATGTGTGCGTGCATATGTTGACTGGTGTAAAGTACAGTACGGGACTGTCGGAGCAGGAGCACGTCTATTCATTCTGTTTGAAGACGGTATTTCTGCACAGTTGCAGCTAAAGATCGAGCTGCACTAAAGAAACATTTCCAATCATTTCTTAGCGTTGTCAAGCACAAAAGTCAAGATTTTCAATCATTTCCGAAATCCACAAGATGTTTTTATGCAGCAAAACGTTCTGCTTCAATGTGTATTTGTTAGCGTTTCGTTTTCCATAAAGAATATTTTCACTGCGGTGCAGCAGCAATCTAACAGCACCACTCCTCCGAGTGTTTGATGGTAATGTCATGAAATACGACGTCAGACATTTGAAGCTTCATTCAAAAACCTTCAAATACAAACACTTTAAAAGACTTTTGGAACGGCTTTCTGGTAAAAAGTTGACCAACTGTCAAACATCACTCGCACTTCTAGTTCTCCGTCAGAGATTCGCGGACATTTGAAGTTATTTCAGACGGATGTTCTCATGTTAAAATAAAAACAAATCCTGCAACAGGGAACGACTCCAGGCTATTTTAAAAGTGACCGCAAATAGCATCAGGAAGCGTTGCAGCCCGTCATCTGAACCGCTAAACACACCGGCCCGGTGAGACCAGGGAAGCCCTCACGCAACAGTCCTCCGAGTGTTCATCATGCAAATACTTTTCAGTTGCTTTGGTGCCCTGAGGCAACCACAGGTCGTCCAATTACAAGATAAACCATTGACGTTCTGACAGTTTATGGAAACACGGACGACCTGATGAAAGGCCCCGAGGTCGCCCCGCATCACTTCCATCTGATCCACAGCGGTAAGCCTCGCGCACCACGAGAGGATATGAGGCTTTATACACCGTCTGGTTTGGCTTCTAAGTCGCTTGTAAGAGGTTTAGAAACAATTAGCTTATTTTCACAAGTGGTTTCCAGCTCGATGGCGATGGAGGGGCGGCAGAGGCGACGCCACTGGGCCTTGAACGTTACAGCACAGTTGTTTTTGAACCAAACACATCGCAGCGCGCCAACGTCTTTCTCCTTAAGAAGGCACGAATAACACTCTGAAGTTCCACCGGTACTTGATTCAGAGCGGCGTTGCTCCCATTTAGACCTTTTAGCACGTTATTGTAGCCCTGACAACAATAAATTGATGCTATTTTTCTCCCAAAGAAATAAATGCCGATGATTGGGTCTGAACTTATTTGTGTTGATGGGAAGTTGTGGTCCCACCAGCAGCCTGAGTCTCGGGGGGGCATTCCTCCATTAAACTGCAGCTGATCGACAGGAAGCCGATCACACTTCCCCCCCCGGAGCCTCCGGGATCAATAGCGGTGAATGAACTCTCCTCGCCCCGCCGCTCTGGCTCTCCTCACTCCTCACTGTATGTGAAGAAATGTTGCATTCTCTGCCTCAAATCCGTGAAGCCGCAGGAGGTTTTTCTTTACATTTCTTTGAAATATACTGTTTGTAATGAGAGCAGAATATTTTTCAGCAGGAGAGTGCCTCTTTCAATTATCTCATGATTTATGGAGTCGATAAAAGATCAAACAGATCCGGTAAAAGCCCAGACACACTAAACCAACATCAAAGAACTATCGGCCACACTGTCGCCTGTCTTGGTGAAAAAGTTGCGCTCAAACTGACCTGACATCAGTGTGTCAGGGCCTCAAAGCCTTAATAGAGACGTAACAATGGTTTAAAAATCATCCAGAGGCATTAAATGATGACGTGAAACAGAGGAAACCTGATGAACCACATTTGAATCAACTCTACGTTCCTGCACTGCTGCTGTGAAACACGCTTCAGTGCATCAGAAGCACCAACCGGTAATGAAATCATCCCGTTTGTGAAGCACCTTACAGACACTTCCGGCTCGCTGCAGACCGCGTGTGTGTGTGTGCGTGTGTGTGTGCGTGTGCGTGTGTGTGTGTGTGCGCGTGTGTGTGTGTGTGTGTGTGGTTCTGTTGATCGGGCAGAGGTGCGGCCGGTCTTTCCTTATCAGAGGAAGTATAGCCGCCCTTATCACACATGGCTGCCCTCACTGGCCCTTTTATCTGACACACATGAGTGGATTCCAGACCTGATAACCAGCCCCCCCCCCCCCCCTCCCTTTTTTTACTGTTTTATTGCAATATTGCCAGACGCAGAGCACGTCAGGTATTTGCAGGGTCCAGCTCACGAAGTGGCACTCCTAATAGTGTAATACTCTCAAAGAGGATGCACTTAAAATGTTCCTTTGATCGTGAATACGGACAGAATGTGGCTCACCAATGAATTCAACGAATGGAATCGGGGGTTCATGACGGAGCACTGGTGTGACTTGGCAGGTGATCAGCAGGTGTGCACTCCACCCACAGCTCATTTCCTCCATTGTGACACAGACTTGTTTGCGGGGTGTGGACCGGGCATAAAAATAGAAAGAATAGAGAAAGGATGCGTCAAGCTGAGCAGTGAACCGAGGAAACCTCCGTCACCACTTTGTTGTTTGCAACTCATTCACAGAGCGAGATCATTCCTTTGAGCTGATGTGGCAGATCACTTCTCATACAGCGCTGCTGCTATTTTTAATGAAGTGTATTTTGTAGTAATCCCACAGTAATCCCACAAAAGTGAATCATATGTAATAACAGTGAACCAGGAATTATAAAGACCGCAAACACTGGTGGAGAGGATGTGGACGAGGGGAAAGCAAACAAACAAAAACTGGTCTTTCAGCCGGGAGACAGTAGTCTGTCCCTGATGATTTATGTGTGTAACTACTGTACTTAAGGAGTAATCTTTTCCTAAACCTCCTTTCTGTTGTTGAAGCAGCTATAACCAAAAGATTTCAGATCAACAATGGATCACATGACTCCACGTAACCCTGCAGAGCATTATCACCTGTATTTAGGGAAAGAAAGCTCTAAAAGAACACCGCACGAGCCGGGACTCTGGTTGGAATTATCTTCCAGAACGTTGGTGAAATACAAACTAGCCTGGAGCTTCGTACACCAGCTACTATAACAAAACAACAACAGTTGATATGAGCCGACACGGCTCGTAACTCGTCTTTTTGCCTCAACATAACTGATGATTTCACAATATATTCTCAAAAGTTTGGTTTCCTAAACCTAGTTTAGGAGTTTCCTGTGAAGACGGACTTTTATTTTGAAAGGACAACATGTAACAGGAGGATATTGACACGTGTTGCTGGCTTTTTTCGTGTGTGTGCGTGTGTACGTGTGGGCGTGTGTGTGTGTGTGCGTGTGGGCATGTGTGTGCGTGTGTGCGTGTGTGTGTGTGTGTGTGGGCATGTGCGTGCGTGTGCGTGCGTGCGTGCGTGTGTGTGCGCGCGTGCGTGTGTGTGTGCGTGCATGTGTGTTTACACCAAAGCTCAAACATTGAAGCTGTAGTTGCTTTTCAGTGCGATCTGTTTGTCTGCTGTCTGTCATTCAGTCGGTTTTATGAATGTGTGTGGGCGGGAGCTGGTGAACCAGTTTTGCCACCTGTGTGTGTGTGTGTGTGTGTGTGTGTGTGTGTGTGTGTGTGTGTGTGTGTGTGTGTGTGTGTGTGTGCGTGTGCGTACATCAAATCCCTGGGACTGTACGTAAACTAATTATATAACAACACCTCTCTCTCTCTCTCTATCTCTATGTGTGTACGTGTGTGTGTGTGTGTGTGTGGGCGTGTGTGCGTGCGTGTGTGTGTGTGTGTGTGTGTGCCAGAATGTGTTGTGTTGTGTATTAAAGTAGCGCGTCGTGGCCGTCTGTGTGTTCCAGCCACAGATTACAGGTCTGTGGCCACAAGACGGCCCAAAATGTGAGGAGTTCCTCTCAGAGAGCCGATGGCCGGCGTCGCCTTTCTTAAAAAGCACGTGTTCTGATATAGCACCGAGTTTTTTGGTGTTATTTCTGTACGTGGAGGGACTCGACGATGTGTGAGAACGGTGGCCGGACATTCTTCTTTGTTCACTGTCAGAGCTGCTCCGGAGGCAGAACAACTTCCGACAGGAATTCAACGTCTGTTTAGTGGTTTATATAACAACACCTCTCTCTCTCTCTCTCTCTATCTCTCTATCTCTCTCTGTGTCTCTTTCTCTCTTCATCCCCCTCTCGCCCACACACACACACACACATGCACGCGCTTCGATGGAATACACAAAGGTACGTCCTGTTATTGTCGGATAACTCGTGTGGCTTGTGTTCCTTGTGTCCCTGTGAGGGTGGTGTCTGTCACACCAGTGCTCCAGCACGGCTCCTGTTTTACCGTCTGGTGTTGGAGCCGTCGCCGAGCTGCAGACACTAAACTGTCGCCGTGTTATCTGAGAGTCCGCTGGCGTCTCATCTGCTCGTACAACACGCTGGTGTGCGGCTGGAAGCAGATCACCGAGGTCAAAGGCTCACAGAGCTGCAACTAATGATGCTTTTCACTGTCAATGCAGCCGTGAAGTCATTGATAATAAGTCTGTAAAATGTAACAAAATGGGGGAAAACGGCCACCGAGGCCTTCAAATTGCATGTTTACGATAATATTAAACCTCACATTTGTCTTTCTCTCTGAATAATAATGTGTCCATTCACAAAATCCTTTTATTTTAGTTCACGTTGAGATTTAAAATCTCTTTTCGAGGTAAAAAGCTTCACATTTAAGCACAAACCGCAGATTAAAAAGCAAAAAAAAGTTAAAACAACATAAGAAATTGAAAACAAACAAACAAGTTGCACCAACGCATGAATTATCTGTGTTCAGTCAGAGGAATACATAACTCTGTCTTTATCGTCTTGCACGCTTATAAAACAATCTAGTTAAAGTGTTTTTGCCGCTCACAGCAAACATTTTAAAGCACTTTTAATAAAGTGCAGCTTGGAGGGATGACGCACATAATCAATCCACATGACTGGAGGTTGCAGCGAGGAATCGATTTTGGCGTACAGATCAGAGATAAGGAGACCGTTTGCGTGATACGGCCTTTTACGAAGAAAAATCAACTGACTTGTAAAAAAAATTGCAATAATTTGTGTGAAAACCCGAATCAGAGACGTAACGCATGCGTATCAAATACCTGATAGAAATGCTGCTTGAATTATTATTTTTTCCGCAGCAAAAGAAAAACAAGATTTGTTTCTGTACAGAAACATAACTTTGCTCCGAGTGTTTTATTTATTTATTTATTTTTATTCAAACGTATTCGGTTGGTCATGCGTACCGAACCGTGAGCCTCGTACCGAACGGTTCAATACCAATACGCGTATCGTTACACCCCTAACACATATATTACGTATAATATATCCATTTCTTAATTATGTGGCATGTGATTTGAGAAATATAAAGTATTCACAGAATAAAGAATAAAAAGTGTGTCTGACGCGGTTGTGTGTGTATCATATTGATATATATTGTTCTTCAGTTGATGAACTGAGCATCTGAGGATGAAGTTCTCTTCTCGGTGAAGTTGTGAGGAAACAGGAAACACGGAGCCGCGCTCACATTAAAGTGTGAGGGCGGATTTATTCGTGCCGGAGCGACACCTCCCACCTCAGCACAGCGAGAACCGGCCGAAGTCGTGACTTTAAGAGTCGCCCTCAAACATTCTGCCGCCGTGTGACTGCAGCGCTATAATAAACTCGTTAACGCGCTCCTTACACTGCGGCAGGGAGTTCAGATTTAGGTTTGCAGGATAAGTAGCTGAGTTATTTTCACACGTTGAGGTCGGGATGAATCTTAGAGTTTCTGCATTTTGTGTAAAATATTTGTTCCAAGGCTAAAATACACACAGTGACTCTCCTGCACGCTGAATAAAACCTCCTTTGCTCTTCATTGGTAGCCGACATGTTGACAGGCGTCACTCACGTGTCCCAGAGCTCAGATTACGGGTCGTTATTTGGAAGCGGAGCGTGCAGCTTCCAGCTTCTTCCAGGTCATAAGCAGAATAACGTCAAGCTTTTCTTTGGATGTTGGACAGTTGAATATAAAAACGTGCACTTGTCAGCTGTCGTGCTGACATCTGTCTCTCTCCCTCTCGTCCCTCTTTGCAGCGACAGCTACATCGTGCGTGTGAAAGCGGTGGTGATGACGCGGGACGACTCGAGCGGCGGCTGGCTGGCCCAGGACGGGGGAGCTCTGAGCCGGGTCGGCGTGTGCCGCCTGCTGCCGCCGGAGCTGCCGGCGGTGCCGACCTCCGGCTGCTCCCAGTTCCTCATCCGCGGCGAGCGGCTGAGAGACAAACAGGTGAAACACGCCGACCACAAAGGAAAGCGCCTCAAAGTTCATCAGGATGAGCACTAGATCATTGATGCGGTTTTCTTTAACTTCAAACAGGTGATTCTGGACTGTCCGATGAGGAAGGACCTCGTGTACACCATAGCAACGCCCACATTTCACCATTGGAAGGTAGAGGACAGGAGGTGTGGCCTGTCCTTCCAGAGTCCAGCGGACGCCAGAGCGTTCGACAGAGGGGTTCGGAAAGCCATCGAGGACCTGGCTGAAGGTACGGGGACCGACTCAACCGATGCACGGAGACGAGTCCAGCTTAAAGCGCCGGCTTTATTCTGTTCGTTGCATCATTCTCGTACAAACAAAATGTAGTGTGAAGAAGCAGGAGGACGGACAAACAAGTGGAACCTGCAAAGTGCCTCAAACCGACATCTGTAAAGCCGAGGAGGGATTGTAATTCACTGTGAACTCATATCTCAGATTCACGGACTCCTTCATTGCTTTCAAACAAGCCTCGTAAATAAGGAAGTCAAGTATCAAATTCATTATAATTAAAAAACGCAGGTTGAATATTTTTTCTTGAAGCTCTCCTGCTTCAAAAGCATCCAAAGACGACTTGACCGCCGTAATAAAATGAAGTGAACTGTGAACGTGCAGGCCGTGATTACATCATTTTAAACTCCACTGAGGTTTATATCACCGAGCTACGGCAGATGTTCCTGTATCATGCGTCCAGTGACGTGTATGTCTCTTGAATTAAAGGATGGTTTCTTCTCTGCAGGCTCCACAACCTCCTCCACAGCACTCCAGAACGAGGGCGAGCTGGGCGACGACGACGTCTTCACCGTAAGCATGTTTTTCTACGCCTATCGAGTGTCGATTGAGCGGCTACAACGTTAGCATAGCCTAGCACCGATCAATCCGAACGCCATTCAGAAAACAAACATCTTTAAAGTTATCATCTTGCAGCCGGACCTGAATGAATGAGCATGAATTCAGACTTTTTACAAGTCGGCATCATGATTCAGTTACTTCGGCATCCTTTTGATCCGCTTACTGCAATTAAATCACAGCTCAATCAGTTTTACTTTCAGACGCGTACCGCTGACGTGTGGCTTGCAAGATGCAATGCAAACAGCTCGGGGAAATTTAGATGAAGTTATGAACCCAGACATGTATCTGATGACTTCCACAACACGTACAAAGCAGCAATTGTGTTCATTTACAGCCGTGTTTGATGAAACCTTTGCAGCAAACGCATCTGCATTGAAGATGACGTACAACGACACACTGATCCAACATTCATTTCAGTATTTCTTTCGGTCACGTAGCAGAACGATTCTCCCCTCGGCCCCTCACTCAGCGTCCCCTTTCTGTCACATATACCAGGTGTGTGTGTGTGTGTGTGTCAGGGCCTCTCTACCTTAATTTAGCAGGAGGACCCACTCTGTAACCTGACACCAGGAGCAGCAGGCAGGGTCACAAGGTCACTTCCTGTATCCCACCACCTCGCTCTCTCCTAGCGACCCCCCCCCTCTCCTCCCCTCATCACCCCCCCTCCTCCCCTCATCACCCCCCCTCCCAGTTGAGAGCCGCCACCAAACCAGCAGCTGTTTCCCAGCTTAGTGCGGGGCTGGTGATTTACGAGAGGAAGTGCCTCGTGGTTCATCTTTGACTCGAGCTGTCTGTGAGGGCCAAGACTAATAGGTGCTCTGCTGGGAGTGTACAGCCACCACAGAGACCCATACAAACACACGGGGGGGGGGGCAATCCCTCAGCCGGGGGGGGGGGGGGTGCAATCCCTCAGCCGGGGGGGGGGGGGGGGCACTCCCTCAGCCGGGGGGAAGAAGCAGCTTAGAAGCTGCCGTATTCACCCAACATAAGATGAAACTGCTCACTTCTTAAGCTCATTAAACAAATAGTGAGACACCCTCCATATTGCTATTTTAAGAGTTCTTTCAAACAGAGCGCAAACGGCAGCTGTTTGAGTGCTGATGGACCTGAAACACCACAAACTAAACAGGAGAACTAGTTTCTCATCACGTCTGCTTTTAAAATGTGCACTTGAACACACCGCCAAGGATGACAGCTCACAGCCAGCAGGCCTGCACACACCTGCATGGGAGGAATTACGACGTTCGTGAACAACAATCGTTGATGAGTCATGTACATTTGCTTCACAGATATCTTCATGACAGTGTGTATGTGGTTCAGTTGGGATTGACGATTGGTTCAATAAAACATCACTTGACGTTACGTTGTTTTCTGTTTCGGGTAACGTCAGACTAAAAGCTTTCTTTTCGAGAATGTTCGGTCTTCATAACTTGCCTCAAAAGGCATAAAAAGTCTTGGATATTTATGGTAAAAATGTGTATGAAACCAGGTGTTTGTAATGCAAACAGCCCAGTGGAAACAGTTTGAACTGTCCCATCATGTGTCTGATGAAGCTGAAGTACTGGTGGAGAAAGAAAGAACAATTTAAAGCACAGCGTTGTGTCGAGTAGATAAGATCTTGCAAAGTCAAAACAAAGGTCATTTATTTCACTCATTCTCTCGTGGGACTCCCACACGTCTCGTCTTGTCTTGTGAACCAGATTTTAACATCAACACCGTCACAACGCGGGCGGGTGCAGCACTGCTGGTGCTGATGACCTTTCCTAAAGTTAGCGGTGGGGCAGAGTTTGTGAGGCGGGCAGTCGTGGACAGCGGGACATGCTGCAGGAGATTTACAGCCTTTGGGGGAGGGGGGGGGGGGGCGCTAGGATGGACATACTCCCCTGAATTATTCCTCGTCCGCCGAACCTAAACTTAACCCAACCCTTCCTTCAGCACGTCTCCTCTCTGTCTCTATTTCGGCCTCATTCACAACAACGAGGGAGAGCTCCTGAGCTACTGAGGCAATTCTGGGCTCGTCCCGGGAGAGCGAGCCGGGGCCCCCGTTGAAGGATGAACCCTCCCCAGCTTTCAGTCGGGGACATGTTTGGTGTCAAAACATAACTTGAAGTGCCCTCTGTCCAGCCTGGGGACAGTATATAGAGGGAGCATGTCCAGAAATATAACCTCTCCCCCCCCTTCAACTCTCTCCGTCTCTCTTGTGCAGAAAGTCGGGGCCGTGGAGGCTGCAGAGTCAGACTGGATCTGAAACCGTATCGCCCACCTCCCGGTAATGTCTTCTCCAGGGGGGCGGGGCCCCCGGAGCGGAGGCAGCATGTTATGTTATTTTTGGCCGGCTGCTCTGAGGGCTTTGTAAGAAAGCTGGGGGGACATTCTCAGCGTGGCGGTGTCCATGTGGGGAGCTGGATATAAGAGGATAGCTTCAGCAGACACACAGACCAGATCTGGGTCATATCACTCATAATCATTCGTAGCGGAGCGCCAGATTTTGACACGTGGGGTGAAGATTCAGCTTCATGAAGTTTGAGAAAGAGTTTGTTAGGATTTCCGGGGGGTCGATATGTTACCCGACAACAGGGAATAAACGCGGGTTTTCTTCTGATATCATAATACAGCGATGATTAGATGACAGAGTGGGAGTTATTGTGAAAGTAATTTTGTAAATAGAAAGTTTCAGAGCTTCTTGCTGACCTCAATGGAGGATGCGACCATTGTTCGTCCACAGTGACTTTGCATATTTAGGGCTGCCGATGTCCGCTTCACATCTCAACATCTACTCGATGGACTGGTACAAATTGTTGTACTTTCTGACCTTTCATGTAAAACCCCATGAGGTTGACATTTTGTAAAAAACGGTCGGATGAACTGCCCTAAGCCATGTGTTGCACTCGTCCCCCTCGGGATCAATTTGTCCGATACTTTGGTTTATGGCCAAATACCTGCACATCGTACAGCATTCCTCTCGGCTTCAGCTCAGCTGTACTTTGTCTTCAGTGCCATTTAGTAAACGTTAGCATGCTAACGAGCTCAGCTAAGATGGTGAAAATGTTAAACATGTTAGCAATGCCACGTGAGCATGTTGCCATGCTGGTGTTAGCATGTAGCTCAGCAGCCTTCAACACATGCTGTTCATTGCGAGCACTCTGAGTTTCAGTGTCTTGCTCAAGGGCACTTCAACATGCGTTCACGAGGACAAGCTGTTCCAAACGTCAACCTACTTTATGAACTGAGCTACACTCACCTTTTATTTGGGTTTTTCTCTGTACAGTAAAAGTTGAAGAGAATTTGGAACATTTGAACAGCTGGAATCAAATGTTTGTCAAAGCTGCTGCTGGCAGAAGGATCTCCTGTAAAATGGGCACGAAACAGCACTTCTGTGGTTATTTTAACCCAAACGACGATCTTCTCCTCAACCTGACTGAGGTTCCAGTGAAGATGGAAGTTTGTTTGAAAAGACTGTCTGCATGTAATGAGCAGAATAAAGGCAACACTGCAAAAAGATCTCTTTACACTATACACTCTACACACTATACACTCTACACTCTATACACTCTTTACACTCGTCAGTTAAAGCTAATGTTCATCAGATAAATTCTACCTTCATTCAGTAATGTTCAGTTTTTGTGGAGGTCCCGTCGGATCATTTTGGAGGCTGCAGATACACCGAGGTGTTTCTAATATTTTGTCCACCCCATTAATATTATCGAGGGCCACTCTACGCCTCATTTGAATTTTAGTTTCATAACTACGATGTTTTCCTTGTGACCGTTGCAGATGTTTTTACAGCAGATGTTGTTTATAAAAGTTAAACTCGCACACGAAGATCCAAATGTGGATCAAGTGACCCGAAAAACAAAGCTCACGCTTCCTGTTTTCCCCAATCAGAGCTGCGGTGAAGGCTTCCTGTTTTTGTTTGTCCAATCATGGCGTCCTCTCGCACTAACGTGTTTGTTTGGCGTATCCAATCAGAGAGCAGCTTTTCAGCCGGCATCCTGTGTTTGTTTGTGTCCTTCAGAACACCACAGACAGCTCGTCGAACTCCTCCCAGAAACTGGAGAGCTCTCTGCATCCGCACGAGTCCTCGCCCCTTCCGCAGAGACACAAGTGCATGCTGGGACATCGCCACGACATCCACGACCCGTACCGGCTCTCAGACCACTACTTCATGGACCAGGTGAGACGACGAACGTCTGGTTTCAGCACACGGCGATGCCAAGAGAGTGTGAAAAAGTCCTGATTGAGATATTTTAAAATGTAATTCCTTGTCGTTGTTTTTCTGGTGTTTAAGTTTCCTTCTGTCTTTCTCTTCAGCCGTTGTCTCGGCTTCCCCGTCACGTCACCTTCCAGGACGACGAGGAAATCGTCCGCATCAACCCTCGGGAGCGCAGCTGGGAGCGAACCACCGAGCGCCACTATGGACGCCCGTCGGATCGCCCCTGGCTCAAGGGCTACGAGGACTACCGGCACGCCACCGTGCGGGACAAGTTCATCCAGATGGACGACTCCGAGTCCTACGTCCACTTTGCCAAGACGGAGGCGCAGAAGCACGACTACACCTACCCGCTTGCGCCGGCCCTGTCGCCCTCAGACTCTGACCCCGAACTCGGACCCTTGAACAAGGGCCACGGCGGCTCGTATCGCCAGGGCTTCCCCTCCGTGGTCTCCGCCCAGCCCCGCTCCTTCCTCCCGAGCTCCTCGCCGTCCGCCAACGGCGGGAAGGGGCGGAAGGAGGACGGGTTGGAGCGCGTTCAGTGCGAGCACTGCGGCGAGGCCTTTTACGTCTCCGACAACCGGAGGGGGCGGTGCCACGATGCGCCGGACCCCGTGCGGGCGTGCGTCCGGCGGGTCAGCTGCATGTGGCTGGCAGACACCATGCTCTACCACTGCATGTCCGACCCAGAGGGGGACTACTCGGACCCCTGCTCCTGTGACGGAGGCGAGGGCGGCGGCGGCGGCCGACTCGGCTCGCGCTGGCTAGCTCTGCTCTGCTTGTCTGTGGCGGCGCCGTGCCTCTGCCTCTACCCGCCGCTCCACGCCTGCCACCGGGCGGGGCTCAGGTGCGGCTGCTGCGGAGGCCGACACAAGGCACTGAGCTGAGAAACAACACGACAGAACACCGAAACCCAACGCAAGCACAGGGAAAGGGAAGGATGGGGGGGGTGCACAGAGGGAACAAGTGGTCATGGCTGCTCACTCTCTTGCCTTGGTTTCTCTGGGATTCTCTACAAATTCCAGACACTGAAATAAGCCAAAAAATAAAAAAACTGTTGGTGCATTTTCTGAACAGCCTGGGAAGATAAGCTCCCCCTCACGGCAGACAGTTCTCTCCGCTCTCCACGTGGCCATTTCACGCTCTGTTTCTAGAGAGAGCACTCTTTTTCAGGGGGCCTTTTGTGTTTTTTTATAGCTGACCTATATGTCATGTATCACATATGCAGGTACTTTATACTTTGTACACTGATATCGGCGTCAAAGAACTTGAATTGTTTCTTTGTTCTATTTTTTTTCCTTTCTCTCCTTTGATGTACGCGCGGCCATTTTGTTTATATTCTATTCCAATATCAGGCCCGCTGAGCTCAACTCCAGCTACAAGAGAAATCAGACACTAAACCTCTTTACGTGTGTGTGTGTGTGTGTGTGTGTGGATGGTATATGTACATGCTTACAATGTGCGCCGAGGCCTTTTACTGTCTGTACTGCAGCTTATAGTAAAGCTCATGTATAGAGTCCACATAGCGCTCCACCATCGACGTCTTTGTTCACAGAAACGGACGTGGTACTCGTCTTAATATCCCAAAGATTCGTGTTTTTATCCTATTTATTTTCTCACTGAATTGATCTACCAGCAAAAACAACAAAGGGTGCTGGGTTGTGATTCACCCACTGAATGAGACGGTGCCACGATACTCCGGCATCCGTCTCCCTGTTCCTTCAACCAGTGCCTCAAACCATCACCTCAACCAGGAACCCGCCCGGTCCGTTCCTTGTGGACGTACACTCGGTCAGCGGTCCGTGCCACGTCAAGGACTGAAAAATCAATCAGAGATGCCGTTAAAACTTGGTGCCCTTTATGCCTTAAAGTGTGGAGTCTGGCTCCAACCTCTCCCCCCGTCCCCGTCCCTCTGAAGACGTCTGCTTTCATGAAAAGCGCGAGCACGGTTACGGCTCCAGGCAATCAGCCTCACCGCGTACTCTTATAAAGTTGGGGCTAAACTATTTTTGTAATGAAAAGGAACTTGTAAAAGGCTTCTCATAAAGTGTGTAAACTAAGGACTCCAGTTTGCTTTGCGATGAACAATCAGCTCCTCTTTAGCCCCGTCCTCCAGCGGAGCCCATCAGTCACATGTGTGGAACAGCAAAGTCCTCAGCGATGGTTCATAACTAACTTAATGTGTTTGACCTCGATTCAGTTCACTGTTTTCACGATGCTTTACAACAAAATCCCCCCCCCCCACACTAAAATATGTCTTATGAATAGTCATTCAAATCTCCTTACTCGTGAAAATTTGTATAAAACATTTAATTTAACCAAAAACAAATGATTAGAACGAGATTTTGACACGTACAACATCACGACAGCAACGTAGTCTTATTCATAAAAGATGAGCCGACATGTCAAACATGCGTTGTAAAAGGAATAATCGGACACTTTAGGGCGTGTGTGACAGGAGGCGCTTAGCTTAGCATAGCTTAGCTTAGCTTAGCACTAGAAACGGAAATCTATCCTGGCTCTGTCCAACCGGAACAAAATCCACATGCTGGTGCTTCTACAGCTGAGTAACTTACCAAAGAAAAATGAAATGTTTTAATGCATTTTGTAACCAAAATCTGAAGTTTTTCACAATACACTCCGGTCCAATGGGAACCCGGAGGTCTTGCTAATACCTGGAGCTAATAGCTGGAACAATCATCATCATCCCATAAGGTTCTGATACAATGGAAACGTTGTTCACTGCTCCAGTAAATAGGACGGACCTTAGATACTACTGGCTTGCTTTTAGCTCAGCTAAGAGCCAGAAAGCTAACGTCATGCTAGCAGGATTCAAAGTCCACAAAAAGTCGGCAGTATTTTTAACAACAACCCCCAAATCACTATAAATGCTTTCATTTTTTAAATGAGAGGCGACGTGTAGCGAATGTGAGCGATATGCGTCAGTGTAACTTACCTCTTGCAGCTCGTGTGTTGCAGTCGCCCCCTTGTGGTGACCAGAGGATGAGGCAGTGGAGGACGACTCTTTTTGCATTTTTTTTCTTGCAGCCAATCGGAATCGAGAACTCACCCAGACCGTGCTTTAAGGGATGTTGATTGGTTAGCCAGGCTAGCTGTTTCCTAGTCCATATGCTATGCTAAGATAAGCTAATCGTCTCTTGCTTTTGGTTTCTAATGTTGATAAAATATTTAGAATATGTATATCTATATGTCAGTATGTATACAGATTTATGTGTATATATTATATATGTGTATATATAAATATATATATATATATACATATATATATATATTCGATCAAGATTAGAGACAACTTGCTGAAACCACACCTCCATGTGACTGGTGGGCAGCGTAGTGCTTTGAAGCACTCGGTCCCATTGGAAAAGAACGGGAGTCCGAATGAGACAACAGCTGAAATGCTTGAAACAAACATCCACCCCTGATTGTTTTGCCAAGGAAATGTCACGAACTGTAGTGGAAATACAGAATGCCTGAGGATGTCCTTTTCCCTTCCTGTCCTGTGTACCAGTATGTCCTTGGTGTGTGTGTGTGTGTGTGTGTGTGTGTGGTCTGGTGTTTGAGTGTGTTCTCTCATGTCAGAGCCATTAACAAGTGCCTGAACGCATCCTCTTTATCTACTTGTGTATTTAAATTGAAAAAATTTAAGAAACGACTCCCTCTAATGAATTAGACCCATTTTTTTTACGCTTAGTATTTTTACTCTGTAAAAAAAAAAAAGAGCAAAAATTATATTATATATATCAAGTGTATGTTGTACATTTTTATTTCTATTTTGTTTTGTTTTTTAAATAACTGTTTCTAACATGATGGATGTAGC